>NC_136810.1:34081395-34188895 GCF_951216825.1 Electrona antarctica
GGTGCAATTTAGGGCCACACAATAAACGCTAGTGTGTAGATTAAAAGGGAAGAAGCAATATGAGTTATTAATTGTACATGGAAGGACACACACACACACACACACACACACACAGAAGGCAAAAATGTTTGCGTCCCAACTCTGCCACATTAATTTTGATTAAAAATGACAATAAGCCTAATACTTTTTTTTAATTTACATTTATTTCCAGAGTCAAATTATTTCTTTAGTGAAATGATGGTCTCATAAACTGTGGTATCACAGTTCAGCAGAATGTAGGATTCAAAACGTTTAATATAACAAAAAACGTGATAATTAGATAGACCCATGTCACCACCTCATGGTCACACACAGAAATTACCTTTCTGTTTCCTTCATCTAGTTTGAGTGTTTTGTTATTGGCTATTAGTATTATATTTGCAGGCTCTTTTAACTATACAAAATATCTGGTCACGAAATGAGACCTTGCCCTGAAATCTTTAACAGGAATCTTAAATCCAGTCTGTTTTCACGTGTATTATTATTATTATTATTATTATTCCTATTTTATTTATCACGTTTCCCTCTTTTGTAATTTTTCATTTGATGGAAATACTCATTGACAAATTGAATTAAATTGCCCTGCCTATATATGTAGGCCTACAATAGAGATATCTGTTACAGCTGATGTGCCACATAATGAATGCCTAATTTATGTAATTAGACCATTAAGCATAATCCTAGCATATGTTCTAAATGCCCCGAGGTGTTCTACCAGGTACTCTCTCTGATGTCATCCAGAAAATAATGAGTAGGCGACATCAGCACTAAGCCTGCCTCTTTGGCTAAATAAATACAATAATACATGGAAAATCCATTATCTGACACGTGCCCCTTTATCCATTTAATCCCAAACCTGTGTGCTGTATACATCAGAAAAAAATATATGTTTATGTTATTTTATATTGGCTGATTTTTGCAGTCAGCAATTCATGGCGGTATATGAGATGGCCTTTAAGTAGGTGTGAATATTCCATCGTAGGCTAAATTTACCCGCCATTGAGAGGTGGCTCTTCTGAGAGCCCTCTGTCTGCTAATTAATTGTCATTCTCCTGAATATTCATACCTTATCATCAGCGCGTCCTTAATTGCACCGTAAAACATCTCTGGGGGCTAAAACCACTATGGACTTAATTAGAAGCATAGGGCCTATTGGTTGAAGAATTAGTAGCTAAGTATGGGTTACCTGCGTTCTCTCAGATGGAGCGTGTATACGGTACTTAATATCAGGACCATCTTGCGTCTTTAAATCAGCACTCCAATGGACAATAAAGAAACCGCAAACCAGGTGAAAGAAAATCCCAAATGGCATATATGCCCGTTTGCTAATGTTTTGCCTTTCGGATTGAAAATGCCAGCATAATGCCTTTCACATATAGTTTACAACTGTAATCGTGAAATGTGGTTGTTCGTTAGTTTTGGGTGGTGCACTGCCACTGTGCCACAGCAACCTGAGGGGAAACGAAACCTCGGCTCGAAGTGACCTGCACGCTGCACGTGGATTGCCGTCAGGTCAGGTGGATAACGGAGTTGAAATTATTATACCTATCGGCAATAATTCACTGACTCCTTGTATAAACCTATTTATGTTGCATAAGCACTGTGATACTATGCCAACCTTGCAAGGATGCAGGGGGTTTAAATAGCTAATTTATGTTGTCGCTTCTTAAAATACAGTTGATATGTGCATTGTGCATTGCTCCATAGCCTCCATTGACATCCGCTAACCCCCCCCCCCCCCCCCCCCCCCCATTCTAAATCTATAGGCCTATGGGTCTGGCAGCATATCTCAACTTGATTCAGTGTGACAATATTGTTTGGCTATCATTCGCTGCTTTAGAATGGAATCGATCCTCTTTTAACAACATTTGTTTCCTATTGTGCCCACCGTGCAGCAGTCGAGGGCAGACGTGTGAAAGTAGCTGTTTGATTCTCTTTTTCATCCCCATGACCTCAGCCTTTGTGTCCCGTCACCCTGGGAATGTCACGCCTCACTACTCTACTTTAAGATGTTTCAGAAAGTGCTTTTGTTTTCCCTTCTTTTTTGGGGCTCACACAAAATTGTTCTTGGTCCCCCCTCTATAAAGGATACTTCAGGCTAGGGCTCGGTTCACAAGTGCAATGCAATTTGGCTTATCCCAACCTTTGTTCGTTTTCTACAAATGACCAAACATAGCGCATAGTTGATCTACTGCTGCTTGAACTCGGGAGTTTGGGAGCAGCTAGAGCCTCTATTCAGATTCAGAGTCATGGTGGTATTTTTCAGTGTGCCTTCGGCGGGGACAAAAGGCCCACCGATATCCCATAACCCTGAAGAGCAAAAAGGCAGAAATATGCAGTGCTGGCTCTCAGTTGGTTAACGGTTAACTTGCAATAGCCACACACCTAATTTGCATGACAGCGACCAGGCGCACAAAATAAAGGAGGAATGATACTGGTAGTGGTCGGGTGCATGTCATGTCAGGTTGGTGAAGTATTTCCTTTAATTAAGAACACAATGGTAGTTAAAATCCAACGAAGAGCAAACAGGATCTAATGTTCTTTCAATTACAATGGTTGGTTGCATTTATTAGTGTTTGCTTGACGAGTGTTTGCTTGCCTATAAAGTATATCAACAATCCATTTGAATCTCGTAGACGTGATCTTTTTTTATATAACATATCACATAGTCATAGGGCAATGCAGTGGTAAATTTGAATAGCTGTTAATTACACATTTATATACCTAAATGTCAGCGAAACGAATAAATTATACCACCGCAGTGTAGATACACACACAGAGAATGAATAATCCATATGTCATATATTTGATAATTGTCATGATCCTCGATGCTTGCCGTGGGTCGCCTGGACCGCTTCCTCGTGCACACACAACCTTTTCAACGGAACACAAATAGGGAATGACAGGTGTTAGAAAAGCACCTCGGAGAAAAACTAATGAAAGAAAACTCATGCTAAGCATGGAATTGACTTCCCCTGCGGAAGTTGTACTTTTCCAGTTATGGGGGAACTGTATAGAATAGGCTATTGGATTTATTTATTTTTCTTTGCAAATTCCATCCTTTTGAAAAGATGCTTAAATCTCCATATTTCGTATAAAGTCTATTCTATCTCTGGATCAAAATAGCTGTGAACCGATTCGACAATTGTTCCTTGCAAGGCGATTCTATTCGTAATCCGTCAGACTGGTGATGGGGTGTATTGTGGATTTATGGAGGGAAATTAGCATAAATTATGAGCAAATCTGTGTGCGTGTGTGTGGTCCCTGTATTGCAAACCCTCCATGCGGAAAGGTGGCCCTTGGTGCGCGCTGGCCAAAAGCTTGAATAGCCACAGCTCCAAATAGGCTTCCATTTGGTTTTCACATTCATATAATTGACTTATGGATATTTTATACAGTTTTCACCACACCACCCTAAAGGGTTTATTTGCATTTCTGAAGTACTTTTCAATCTTCTTTACATAAACACAATAGCATTGATTGCCTCATGAAGTTTCAGTTTGAACAGCGTTGTTTGCATTGTGTTGATGTTTTTATATAGTCTGCTTCCTTTGCTCGGCTATAGGTGAAATTAGCCGGGAAAAAAATGATGGTCAACTCATCATGTATTTTCCCGGGCATTTGTATCTCGTAAACAGTATTTAAGGTGAATAAAGGGTCGTTTAAATAGCCTACATTTGCTCACATATTTATCTTACTATACTAACAATTATTATTATTATTATTACCCTTATTATTATTAATAATAATTATTATTATTAATAATAATAATAATAATAACAATTTCCATATTAAGACGCAGGACTGAACATTATACATTACATTTGATATAATCTTTATATAATAAAAAAGCATATGTAGCCTATACTAAATGCATGTAGGCTATAATACAATAATTATCCCATATAGCTAATATTATAGGAAATGGATATCAATTAGGCCTATTAGTCGCAATATACATTGCTGCAATTAAACTTCCATTTGCGTATTCTGTGTAAATGTGTGAATTGCATATTAGCCTAAACTCCCTTTACAGTTAGCCCACAGAAGAAGTTAACGCATACCTTCACACACTGAGTGACATCGCAGTTCAATTCCGGTTGCCGAGCCTTTTCACCCCTTTTTCTGTCTTCAAATGGAAATGATTTCTATTGGCCCAAGGTGTCCATGTAAATAGGTGTAAATGAAACCAGATTATGCCTTTCTCGCAGCCCCCTCCTCCCAGGGCAATTGTCATGTGATAGCAAAGAGGTGGCACATTAATGGAGCGCCTCTACAGGGGTCTTTTCTGCTCATGTCACCACATAAAACTATCAGATGGTTAGAGGAAGGACATGGAGGCGTCCACTTAGCTCGTCTTATCAAGGACGTGAGAGATGAAGCCTATTGAATTCTGCTAGCGGGACAAGCTGACTTACTTTGTGAGAAAAAGACTCGCAGCACTTCGTCCTTTAAATGTGCACCGTCCGACCGTTTGCGAACTCGAGAGACGCTCAACCAGCAGCACCGCTGACGACTATTTTTTACGCACGCAATATACTTTTGCGCAGCAGCGCCTGCTCGGCGTGCATTTAAGTGAACATTGAAACGTGTGTTTTCAGGAAGTGTGTGACAAAGTTTTCCTCAAGGAATTAAGGGAGATTCGATTTTTTTTTAAAACTTTTTGTAAACACAAATCCATCGAGGATGCCTCGTCCAGGGAGAAACACCTACAGCGACCAGAAGCCACCGTACTCCTACATCTCCCTCACCGCCATGGCCATCCAGAGCTGCCCGGAGAAGATGCTTCCCTTGAGTGAAATTTACAAGTTCATCATGGATAGATTCCCGTACTACCGAGAGAATACCCAGCGGTGGCAAAACTCCTTGCGACACAATCTGTCCTTCAACGACTGCTTCATTAAAATCCCGCGGCGCCCAGATCAGCCAGGTAAGGGCAGTTTTTGGGCACTCCACCCCAGCTGCGGGGACATGTTCGAGAACGGGAGTTTCTTGAGGCGCCGCAAACGTTTCAAGGTGCTGATGATGGCATCCGAACACCTGGCACAGAGTAAACCATGCGACGCTGCCCATTACCTCCAACAGCAAGCCAAACTAAGACTGAGCGCCCTGGCGGCCACCGGCACGCACCTTCCCCAGATGTCCAGCTACAATCTCGGAGTGTCTCAGGCTTCGACGTTCAAGCACCCGTTCGCCATCGAGAACATCATCGCCAGAGAGTACAAGGTCCCGGGGAGTCTTGCATTCAGCACCATGCAGTCCATGTCCGCCGGCTATCCCATCCACAACCAGTTGACTACCGCCTGGCCCCACATGTACAACACCAGCATGATTGACACGGCCCCGATCTCCATGAGCAGCGATTACAGTGCCTATGGCGTGCCCCTCAAGTCCCTGTGTCACGGGGGACAGTCCTTACCGGCCATCCCCGTGCCCATAAAGCCCACTCCGACCTCCATGAGCGGTTTCTCGGTGCTACCGCAGCACATTCCCGCGTTCCTATCAAACTCTCCGCAGTCCCTGAGCCCGACGTCCCCGCAGACAGCGACGAGCCAAAGCAGCCCCGCCACGCCGAGCGAGACTCTGACAAACCCCTCTACGCTGGTGGCGGTCCACTGACCAACTTGTTACGAACTATTCCAATAATTAATGAACTGTTGGTTCACACCGCGTGGGCCCTTTGCCAAACCCAAAGTGTATTTTCTTGTCGTCGGACAAATATGGCTGCGATCAAGGCAAGAAGTTTAGTTGCATATTGAGTCATTTGTATGTACTGAATGTGTTGCTTTAATTGTGTGATATAGGGTCCAGCACAGAATTGTGTAGCGAAATATTGCTCTTCAAAAATATAAATTATTTGATAGTTCTATTTTTCAGTTCATTGTCAAATATGACTGTTGAAGTGGAGCCACTGGAAGGACACATGTTGAAATCTGGTTTTGTTGTTATCGATTATTATTTCAAGTGCTTGCAATTCCCACGATAGACTTTCAGTTTTAAACGACTCGTTTTTGCACCATTTCCATGATGTCACCATTGTAATGTCATTGAAAATACAAGGCAAACTGTTAAGAGTTTTGTTTGTTTATAATGATGGAATTAATGGTGGTTAAGGGTATAGGCTATACCAAATAGACATAGGGTTAGATTGGTTCTTATATCATCATGTGTGAAACAGCGAGCAATCCGAGTTTATGAAAACTTTTCAAAATTGAAAGGTATAGTATTGTCAAACGTCCTCAAATGCAAGATGTGAATACTGCAAATACGTGATATTGAAATGTTGTAAAATGCACTTTTTAGTTCCATGTTTTAGATATCTATTTTCCAGAAAATGTTCTGTGAAGCATTTAATTTAAAAGCTGTGGTGACCATGTGTATCAGATGCTGTAAATTTATACTACGTTTCTGTTTTGGTAAAGCATGCGTTCAGAATTTGTGTTGGTGCTGTCGTTTTGTTTGTTTGTTCATTTTTGCAAGCATGCGTGCTTTTGAAAAGTGTGCAAATAGTCTGCATTGAATTGAAGAAGAAAAAAAACTGGTCATCAAAATATTTTCTCATTAAAAATGAAGTAAACAATCAAATGTTTTGGGATATTTTCTATATATTATTATTATGCTAATTTGCCTTTTATTATAATTCGATGGTAATCCAATAGAATTCAGCTCACAAACAATCATTATTTTAGTTTAAAGAAATCTTCTTTCACACAGCCAGAACTGCAAGCCCGAGCGCCACGGCTGCGAGGGAAGCACGCACGGTGCCGGGGACAGAAATGAATCGTGCACAGGCCATTAGGATGCACAGAGTTGCTGCCACGGTCACAGCGCACACAACCAGGCTCATTCATCAACTCGTATAGGCTGTACACAATTAAGCCCAACAATAAACATTTGGAGAAGCAACACGTAGGCCAAGCTGCCATAGCGCGGGGCTATGTCTAAATTAATCATGACGCCGCGGCTATATAGGCTATAGGCCTATATGTGGCCTATATTATTTTATCACAGCTCATAATAAAGAAATAGCCTAATAGAGGCTACTGAGAAATATTCAGTCCAATAAATTATAATGGAGGGAGAAGATCCGTTTTTCTTTCTCTCCCCAAAAATATATATTAATCAGGAGAACTTGTGGCGTTTTGGCACAAGTGTTTTTTAGTTTTTTTCCCAGAATTCTTATAGTTGCATTTTAACATTCTGGCATTTGTTCTCGTTTCCAAATGACATGGAAATATATAGCGTTCCAGTCCTTCATCTTCTCAAAAGCAACACCCCCATCTCGGGGTATTAAACAAATAGCCTACATTAGAATTCGTCACTTTGTGCAATCGAGTAGATCAAATAAAGGCTCTCCAGCCACTTCATTCTCCCCCATTCACTTGAATTGAAAGTGCAAAGAATTGCAAACTTAGACTAGGCCACCAATGTAGATTTAGCCTTTTCTCAACGAGACAAAAAGGACTGTTTTTTCACAAACACATTGCTGACTGGGGAACTAGGAAACCAGTTACAAGACCCTATTGGAATTTAAATCCACCCCTCCCCCTTGGACTGTTTGTAAACCAGTGTTAGCTTTTTCTTTTCTTTTCCTTTCCTTTCTTTTCTTTTAACATTGTGCATTTGTATGTGTATTGACTCATGGGTGATTAAATGTGTTGAAGTGCAATAGTTTCAAGCCTTCATTTGAAATTGTGATATTGTCTACTCTTGACAAATACTTTTAACCATTTAGCCATTGAGTATTTTTTTTAAAGCAGATATACATGTTGTAATTCATAAAAACAGAATATAGTATATGTCACAAAATAAAGTAGAGAGCAATCTCACCCAATGCACAACATGTAAATTACATTTAGGAATATCCTGATGCAACTCATTTTTTGTGTGTGAATTCATTTGTACACAAAACCATGAGAGTCCAACTTGCCTTGGTATTGCACTAATGACAATAAAACACGTAGATCTAGATTACATATAGAACAATAGCCTACTTTTACAATCAACTACTACAGTATACAACTATATAAATCAGTAGATTTAGTATACGATACGTATATATAATCTTTATCTAATGATGGAAGCTTCACCATTAAAAAGCAACTTCTGATCACCCTTTACCTTATTGACTGGTATAAATGTTATTCAAAAAAGGTTGCACGTTTTTTTTCCTTAATTTGAGGAATGAAGGAAAAACAACAGTTTGGTCAAATGCCCAAAGTTTAGGGTGTGTGGTGTCATGCATGCAACAGAATCAAAACTCTGGACCTTTACAGGTACACCCTTACACTTCTTGTACATCCATCTGAACACAAACACCTTCAGCTGTGACTGGAAAAAGGAAAAAGGAAGAACATGTCTGTTTTATTTGGACTTCTCAGACAGTGCATGCACAGAAAAATGGACCCTTATGGGTCCATGTTGTCAACCTCTGACTTAAATGAACACTACTGAGGATATTACTGGTTGGCTAAAATGGAACAATAGTGTTACAGGTGATATGTAGTTCAAACAGCCCTGTGCTTGAGGCGAAGTCAGCCCTTTAAAATATATATCACTCCTCTCTGTTACTGAACGCTTATCGTGCCACTTTCACCTAACATACTGTACATTGCATTGGATTTCATAATAGGCTGGAAAGCGCCATCTTCTCTGAGCAGTGTCCTTAATTGTGAATATACCACACATATAGGGCTCCATTTTCGTCACCGCTAAACCCCTTAGCCCTAAACTTCTTTGCCTTTTTTTACTATTTTGAAAAACATTTTTGAATAGTTCAACTAGCCAATCTACATTGACAAGCTGTGAGCTTGTAGACTGGCCATTTTAACTATTTAAAAATGTTTTGCAAAATAGTAAAAAAAAAAAAAAAAAAAGGCAAAGAAGTTTAGGGATAAGGGGTTTAGCGGTGACGAAAATGGAGCCCATAGTGTGCAATTCCACTAATATTAGAATAGCAGCAGGAAATATCTCTAATCATCAGTCAATAATTGAAAATATATATATATATTTTTTGTTTTATTTTATTTTTATGTGAAAATAAAAAGTTCCTTCTTAGATCTTAGTTATTCTGTTAATTAATTAGGCTTAACTCTAACATGAACTTAGTTGTGTAATACCAGTGTACACTGTCCTTGTGCCTTCAACTACGTTCTACTTACACAAAGAAAAAGGTCATCTTAGGCAGGGCATGAAATATAGACCACGTGTAAAGCCACAGTGTTGTAGTTTAATTAAAATAATTCATTAAAGTGGAGGCCTAAGGTAATTAGCATGTATAATTTATGATTTGCTTAATGCATGCAGGCAGTGGCCTCCGTAATAAACTCAACTTAACCCCAAGTAGAGAGCCACAATGGACAGCATGCTGTTATTTACTGTGTTTATTGTTTGGATATTTGTCAAGGCGAAGCAAGTGTTTCATATAAAACGCCGGACGTTATCTGGCTTTCACCGTACGAGAATGACTTATTTGTTTATGAGTTTATCTTGTGGATTTATGCCCACTCCTAATGAATGTTGTCAGATTTGTTGCAGGGGAAATATATTGGAAATTGCTCTGTGTTCTGCTACCTTGTGCTCACTATATTAACTTGTTCGGGTACTGTGTTGAAAATAGCTTGCTTGGATTCTGTACTGTAGTTTCACGCCTGACAGAACGGGGCCACGGTCAAACATATATACCACAAGGTATAGCTCAACTTCTCTCACACAGCAGGCTGTCAACACTGACTTTCGGAAGCCGCAAAATAATCGATGATGGACAAAACTTGCATTAATTATACTCTGCAAATGTGGCAATCCCTGACAAGCCTTTGACATTTTCAAACATGGCTGGTGGCTATGTTCTACACTACTGTACCTGTAGTTTTGAAAAAACAACAAGGTAAAACAAATATTTTATGACGGCGTTGCAGACCATGGTAAACATATCTTTTCATGGTAAACAGAGCAACGAGGCTGACTGCTGATGGGTGAGGAAAAAATGTACTTAGTTTGTATTTTTAGCCTTAACTGACACTCCATAACCCAGGGACAGCAGCGTGATTACTTGTAGCCATCTGGTGTACAATCATGGTTTTCAAATATTTGTCTCAAGTGCTCGCCTGAAACGCCTCAATATCAAAGTACATATTTTCATTCTTAGTCTGTATGTGAGTGAAACTATCTGAACCAATCTCGTTGCTACCCTCTACTCTAGAGAGCATTATTCGTATTTTGGAATTACTGTCAGAGATGATGATAGGAAAACTATATTACACAGAGAAGTTACAAAACGTCAGGAGTTATGGCCTCTACACAGACCAAGCTGTCTTGTACTGACATTTGGGAGATCAGACAGATCGGGTGACGTAGGTGTGGAATCATAGGCACAGCACCACGATGACCTGGCATTCACCTCTGACTTGTTACAGACATGAATAGAGCTCCTTGCAACAAATACAAACTGAAATGTTAACCTTCGCAGTAGGCTACAACTCTCTGAGTTAAATTAAGCACTGTTTCATTACGAGGCAATGGTAAAACTAGATGGCATTGTACGTGACTCAAACTAAGGCAGGTATATATATATATATATATATATATATATATATATATATATATATATATATAATATATATATAATAAAGTGGACAGCTGGAGAGCTGGGGGAATGCAAAATCACACAAGACCAGCTCAGCCAAACACCCATGTGTGCATGAAATTAGAATGTCAACATCTGATTCATGCTGCTGCGTGGTGACTGTGAAACAAATTATGTCAGTGGGTGGCAGCAGCAAATTTCCACCCAGGAACAGCAAGTTAGCGGCTATGCTGATGTCACGGCACGCCACGGCATCTCCCGATTAGAGTCTGGTGAGGAGGACCAAAGAGATTGTCCTTGTATATGATGTAGGCTATTCCAATTCTTTAGAAGCAGTCTCAAAAGTCATAGTATTTTGGCGTTGGAAAAGTAAAGGAAAAAGTGATGAAGATGGATTTTCTTTAGTCATTTTTTTAATTATAATTTCTTCTGTCATTTTATTCTGGAGCATTTCCTTTATTCTCAGCCCTTTAATGCAAGGGTTCCCAAAGCAGCCTGTGACCCCCCAAAAGAGTCATATTCGAACTGTGGAACCCCCCCCCCCCCCCTCACCTTGACAAGCACTTGACACTTGACTCTGTTCCACAGATAAATATTGTGCAAATAGCCATAATAGTGAGCTACTGAGCTTGTAGATTGGGTATTTAGAAAATGTTTGCCTCTTTTTTATATGTAATTTAACGTCTTTGAAGTCTTAAAAGTAAACAAATTGTCACTTTTGAAAGATTCCCCATATACACTTATAATGTATGTTGGTTAGTTTTCTCACTGTTGAGTTAGAAAACAATGTTGCACATTAAGCTAATCATTTGGAGACCCCTGCAAATAATTTGGGTGACCCCCTGGGGGTCCCAACCCCCAGTTTGGGAACGACTGCTAATGGAGAGTGTTGTAACAGGGATTATCAGATGGCCCTGACAAATGGGGTGATAATTGTTATTCAATGTGACAATGTGTATTGTCACAAAACAGTGACAATGGAGAGTGTATTTATGCAAGGAATTGGGAAAAGGTTATCTACTGATTAAGAGGACGTTTCAGTACGCCTTATTGATCTCATGGGGGTTAGTGTTGACTCATGGACAAATAGACACAAATAGACTGTAATCATTTAGTAGGTCAACAGATTCATGGTGCAATTAACGGCGTAAGCCATATACGGAGATGGCCAGAGTCAACTATACTAAGGTCTGCTAGTATCTCTACAACGGCTGATCTACAATCTCACACCACTTGCCGCATTGTGAGATTGTAGCTCTGCAATTTTCACTGAATGTTCACACCAGAATAGGGACGCTAGTGTTCAAGGGGTTAAAAAATACCTTACATATTTTAACTTAGTTTAAGTTGCTGCAATTTACAAATTGTGACCACACTACCTGGTAGAGAGGATCCCTTCTCATTGGCTCCTGAGCTTGTACATTTCTGGGCGGGTTGAGACAGAGTCGATGTAGCCACAGTCTTGGCTGAGGAGCCATCCATCAAAGCTCAGGCACCAGCCCTGTCAGCCACACTTCACCAATCACACTACTATGTTCATTACTTTTTTTTACTGAAAAAAATAATAATGACTGATTAGATTTTCAAAGCAGTAGTGGCAAGTATGCCCTACATTACATTACAATCATTTTGGACTCTTTAGCGGCCCTAAACCAGCCCATGCACACACTTCAAAGTTTAAAGTGTGTGCATGGGCTGGTTTAGGGCCGCCGTGGCGTTGAATCCATGTTTATACATTTATTTTGACATAGGTGTATCTAATCTGGTATGCTCTACGCAGGGTGTGTGCTCTGTTAGTCAACATGTTATATTCTGTCTCAGCATGTCTAGTCATAATCAAACGGTGAAATCTGTTGCGCATGGGGTATTGGTTACTTATAATTATGATTCAATATACTGGGTATTGGTTACTTATAATTAAGATTCAACTTCCAAGAAGCAACGTATCTGAGTTTGTCCAAATGTTTGTTCACACACTCAGTGAGGGGATTCATTGCAGTCACTCATCCCAAAAAAGTCTCTTTAATGAAGGTACTTAACAGATTTGACACGAGAATGTTATTTTGTTTTTAAGTGCTTTAGCTGTTAGGTGTTAGATCTGTAACAGATACTGTGGGTTTTAGCAGCCTGCTATTTCCCCCTTTTACTTGTGCGACAGCAAGCTCATTTATCACCTTTCCTTGGGATCTTATCGTACCCTCTACAACCATAAACTAACACTTGCACAGCACTTCAAAGGTGCACCAGCTAGCAGAGGTGAGAAGAGGGCCTGTGTCCGCTGGGGGCCAGTTCTACCAGAGAGGAGAGAGCTGATTAGCAGGAGTGCGTGGCAGGGCCCTGTGGGGGCAACAGCTGGAGAAGCTTTCCCCGAGGGAACAGGGAGAGGTGTGAGTTTTGACAGCGGCTGTCTCTCCCCTCTGGATACTGCAGGGTCAGGGCACCCACAGTCAGCCTGGCGTCCATGCCGGATAGGAAGTCAGCAGTAATTGCCATTCAGCCGGTAGGGTATAGAAACAGCGGCAACAATGAGCAGCTAAGAGCCGACAGCCCATTTCCTCTTTGTCTGGATGCATTTGAGGAAGGATGCTACCTCCTTCCCTGCAGAACAAAGCTGCAATAAAAGTTCTTCTCGCGATCAAATGCGGTCTCTGAGAACTTGTTGAGGGAGATGTATCCCTGACTTCTAGCAGATTTATTGTGCACTTGGAACCGTCCGCTGTCCTGGGACACAGCAAGGCCCAGATGGCTACTTGTTATTGCATAACAAGGTGTCATTGTTTGGTTAATATAGGTTCATCTGTCTTTGATCTAATCTCATGTTGTCATGGCCGGTGTGAAAATCCCCATTAAGTGTGTGATCTAGCACTGCGCTCATTGTGACGGTGGTAATCTCCCTGCATTGAAATTCCACTTTGTTCCTTTGTTTCTTTGTCAGTGATCACAATGTGAGGTTAATTAGCAGCTACTGGTAACCTCTGCGTTCCTGGATACTTAATCACAGTTGAAGTGTACTCTTCACTGGGAAGCAGTGCTGGGTTGACGCTCACAGGGCCTCGTTCCAAACACACGTACGGCTCAGTCAATCAAAAACAAACAGAACACATACACACACCACAGCGTTAATTCCTCTCAGAGTACAACAGCCCAACACGCATTAATTGTTTCTACATGTTGTTAATCACTATCATCTTTGTTTTCTTGCTTGAAAGGCAAGCATACAGAACATGGCCCTTCATATACGGTACGGTACTATATCACTGTGAAACACGTGGGGAAGACGAGGTGGCCTCAGCCTTACTGTCGAAAGGTTTCAGTTTCAGCTATTGTTCAAGTCAGGGTGTCAAAGTATGATTTTTCTCTCTGTTCTCTGTTCTCTATTTGGTGTGGAAGCTTTATGCTCGGTGCATTTATCTGCAATATTGCCCTTCCACTACTTCAGATCTCACCCGTTCCCTGGTGGTCTAATTTATGTTAAGTCACACACCTCCCCTATGGCTGTTTTGAAATGTTCAGAATGGAGACTGTGCGCTCCAGGTTTATGCCAGCGCCACAGTCCCCTGTGTAATTGTTCTCTATGGGAAAGCACATCTCAGTGAAACCATCTGCAAGTCCATGGGGCAGTTTCCTAAGAATGAGGAGACTTCTTAGGGGGTTCCACCACAATCCAGTTTCTCTTGTGAAGCAAATAATTAATTCAAATCTCAGGAAGTCAATAGCTGCCTGGATCAGAGGCACATAGCACACAGCTGCTGATACCTTGGTCTTCCCATGAAGTCACCCAACGATATGTACACGTGTAAAAAAAAAAAAAAAAAAAAGAGTGTGCTGTGCAACCATACGGATCACACTCATTTATTTTAAAGTGTTTTTTTAACATGTTTAGCATAGTTTCCATCCTTGATTACTGCATTTTGGGGGGGTATAATTGCAATAGATGTTGAGAGGTGGTGATACACTTGGGAATATGACACTCTTTGGGAATGATGTAATATGTATGCTGTTGTTAAACAAGGACAAGGCTCTGTGGGTCCTGAAGCTACAATTATTTTATCTCCCACTGATCTCTCAAAAGAAGGACAAACATAAACCTGTGACATACCTTCGTACCTTTATGAAACATAAAGATATGAACTATTAAGAAAAAAACTCCAACAGAATTGAGCTCCAATCAGAGATGATGCTCCTCTCATGGGATGTAACTTGTCTCTATGCAGAGATAGGTGCCAGAATAGTTTGATGTTTACGCTTTAAGCTCACCAAATATTTTACACTGAATAGATGTCATCTTTATAGATCAGGTGAAAAGTCATCTTCATTGTCGGCCCAGTCTGTGATGAAGTATTAAAAATAAAGTACTGATCCATTTTGCTCACATGAAACTTATTTGGGCCATTAAGTTAGTTCATTAACAAACGCACAGAATGATGAAATGCGATGAAATAGATAGTGCAACACTTGTAGAACCCACAAATTAAGAAAACTTTTAAACTGCTTGCCACATCCATCTTTTCTGTAAACTCTTTAGTAGAGCAGAGGAGTATAACTCTTCATCATTCATAATTCAAGTTGAATAAGGACCTACTTCATTTCACCACAACTAAGAACACAAAGTAAAATCCAGAATGTTCATTTAACTCTCAGAGTGAACAAAGTAGACACATAGTCTCTCAGAGTTCAATGAACATTGAATTTTGCTGTGTAAGATCATTTTCAAAGAGCATTTTCTTAACTACAAGTAATAAGTAACCTAAATAGTTGATAAATTAGATACTATACTATATGACCGCAATGGAAGCAAGTCCCCAGGACCTTTTGTGTTATCTGTACTGCTGTTTACATTTCTTGACAGCTTATAATGTATTCTTCAATCAATAATAAAATAAAATGAACTTTATTGAGTCTCTGCCACCTGCCTGACAGGTGTAATTTCTCCATGGTGAAGGGAAGGAAGCTGGTAGACTGGAAAAGCTCAGCTGGAGGAGGGAACTGGGGAGAGAGAAAGGCTCTGTTTCACTGGCAGTAAAACCTCCCTTCTCCCTAGACTGGGTTGGGCTCGGGTAAATGCCTCGCCAGGCTGGTCCCTTCAGCTCAATTGTTATCCAACCCGGGGAGGAAGCCACTGCTGTGTTTTCCAGCCAGCCTTTGACAAGTGTAAATAAGCATCTAAATAACAAACATAGGAATGCAAGCCTGTGAGTCCCTGTGAGCTTCACAGAACCCTGCTCAGCCTATACACCGGCCACCTTAATGACTCTGTCAAAGAGAGCGTGCAATGGCCCGCTAATTTCTTTTCTTTGGCAACATTAGATGGCACTGTAGTGGACAGATGAAAAGCGTGTGTGTGTGTGTGTGTGTGTGTGTGTGTGTGTATGTGCGTGTGTGCGTGTGTGGGGGGGTTATTGGCTATGACATGTTTGTGCAAGCCAGAGTTGGAAGTAAACATTCTGAGAAAACCTTCTCAGAATGTTTTCTTGGAAAAGCAACAACAACAACAAAAATGGTGTTCAGGTCGTACTACGGAGCATAATTTAGGCAAGTGCCGGCACAGAGAATCACGTCCTGTGAGCGTGTTCCACTTGGTCTGATCTTGATCACAGCAGAGTGATTGACGTTGTCTCCAGGCCCCGCAGCAGTGAGTGAATTACAGCCCTTATTTTCAATGCACATATTAAGTACCTCAAGTAAGTACATGTGAAGAAGATGTATATGTACAGTGTAAAGGTGATGCTAGTTTCTCACAGCTTCGTCACGTAAAAAAAAAAAAATTCCCTCCAGCCAGTCCTACTACAAAGGAAATTCCTGGGTGTTAATTTAACTCTGAAACGATCAGAGTTTGTACACCCTCAGAGTTACAAATGGATGAATGAACACTGGATTCTACAGTGTACAATGGCTCTAAAGCTGTTCTACAAAAGATTGTTCTGCTTGTGATTGATGGAAGAACCAAACGTGTGACTATATGTTCCACACGTTTGTTTTCAAAGTTTCATAAATATCTGTTATTGATGGCTCTCGTGAGAGGTGGGCAAACATTTCTTTTTTAAGCTGTGACTAAATCCCCCATGATATCAGCAGGGTCTATACTTCCACTTGACCTTCGGCAGTTTGCTCGTCCCGCTTCTTACTGCGTGGAGTGTTGCGTGTTGTGCAGCTTGATTGAGGGCCCTTGAGCAGAACGCCCGGCTATACGGGTCCTACCTCCCTTCTTCTTCTGACAGTCTTTCTGGTTGGCTAGGCTGGGTGTGCAGGGCTGGAAAGGGCTTGCCCCGGTGGCCACAAATCAGCCGGGAAAGCGAGCCCGCCTGTCTTCAAAGGGTGGGCTTCCCCCCCCTGTGATTTACAGCCCCCCACAGAGGACAAGTTAGGCACGGCCACTGTCTCTGCACCTGGGCCTTTATCAGGCGACCAGGATGAGCTTCTGGCAGAAGACATTCAAATGTACAAGGAGAAGATTAGGCTGACTCAATCTTCTTTTGCTTAGAGGGGGGGGGGGGGGGGGGGGCAGAAAGGGAACCGGCTGACTTCAAAAAGGCCTCTTCCCCCTGTGTTTCTTGAATGAGTGAAAAGGGTTCGAGAATAAAAACAGAGCCGTGTGTATTCAAAGTGCTAATTCACAACTTATTCCCCTAATGCACTCATGAAGCACTTTTAATTGTGTTAGTTTGCATTCAAAAGGCATGTTTGTAGCTTTTAATTGGGAGTCCCTTTGAAATCATTGAAATGTATGACTTGTGGGGGCCAACTTAAACAGTTCTTATGTGCTTGGCTGGTAGGCTGACTGCTTTGCATTTCCAGGCCTGGGTGTCCACTCTGAAGGGCTAAACCTGCTCAATCCAAAGGAAAAGTATCTATAGAAAAGTATACATTAGTGTTATTCAACAAATATGATGATATGGGTTATACTGATAATGTTTTTTTATGATATGAGTAGTGCTGGTGATGATAATGATAATGTTGACAACATTGTGTTTAGGCTCTGCAGCAGAATATCATCACTGTCAGGTGGAAATCTTGTATGTCAGAATCCAGTACATTTCAGGAAAATGTTCCAATATCCAATTATTATTTAGTCAACACCCCACTGGGAGGCGTAACCAATTTCAACCTGTTGTCTCTATCTTTGTCAGTATAATATAGGCAAAACCTGTTGAACATTTTGCAGGATGTTGCTGAAAATGAGCACTTATGTGTTGCGCTCAGATTCCCTGGGTAAAAAACAAAACACAACAAAAAAAAAAGTAAAATAGAAGATATTTTCGCCACTTGTCTGCAACACTGCCACACGAAGAAGTATGCAATGACAAGCATTAATTTATAAAAAATGAACAGGTGGAAATAAGATGTTTCTGCCCAAATGCAACAATGTTTTGTTCTGATCAGTGTATTTACTAAGAATAGATGCTTATACTGTGTACATTATCCACCCAGACCATTGAAGCTTTTGATTGTTCTTATTTTATTTAAGTATTATTTATTTCTATATTTTTTAACTTTTTAAGGAAAATCTGTTCTTCCTCCCCGTTCAATTTCCCTGTCAATCTCCACACACGTTCACAATGTTCAATACTTTTTTTCTTTTCTCAACCTCGCATGGTTCTCAGTTACTTTTCTCAAATAAACTGTGGATTTCTTTCTCCCTGAATGAATTCTTTCTTAAGCCATTCTGCCTTCCTCTCCTGAATCATCCTTTAATCCAGAGAAAGGCCCAGGAGCTGGCTGTCATTTGATGCTGCCACTGCCAGCACTCTTAGCTTAAATAAAGTCAGTGTAGCATGAATCTAATTCTGTGGATGTATGGCCCTGGCTGGTGAATGTTGGGTCTGGAGAGCCGCTCCTCAAAACCCTCCGTGCGAATGCCTGGCGACTGCACAGTTACCCACAGTGAAAGGACCACCCACTTAGGGTTGAGAGGGGATTTGAAGCCTCCCTGCCTGTTCATTCCCTTACAGGCCTTTCTTGAGACTGTTTGCGGCTCATCCAATTGTGTCAGTCTGAACATTACTCTTCTGCTTTCCGAGGCTAATACCCCCGACTGTCAATCTTTCTATGTTTTTTTTCTCTTTTAGGATGAAATCCTGTGCGCATGTTACATTGTTGAAGGATGTCCAAACACAACCCCAAAGTATACATTATTATGCCATGTCAATAGTGAAGTCCATAATCGACAAAGAGAAGTCAAGCGGTTATATTGTCTTTATGCTGTGATTTTTACCCCCCTCCAGCACCATGTAGAGGTCTGGAAAACAAAGTCAAATTTGGTTATTCATAAATTCCTGTTTTTTAGATAGAAGAGGATACCATTGGGCTTGATTGGTAAAAAAAGTAATACATGTGGGCAAAAGAATATATATTCTACATATCGCTTTATGTCCAAAATAGTTTTGTTTGATCTACAACCTAAAGGTTGTTGTCCACTTGATCGGGATCGGAACATTTGCATAGTTACCAAATTTCTAATTTTAACCTCTCATGAAAGAATGTCTCAGGGCTTTTCTCCCTCGCTTTCGGCAGTTTCCTTTGAGGTCTTGTATATTTGGATTTCAAGCTTCAGTGCTCCACCCCAACATGTTCATTTCCAACTCCCCGTCTCCATTTACAACCTGTTTTTATCAACTTTTCTCACAAAGCACAACAAAACAGGGGGAGGGGAGGCCCCCCTCGGCCTGTGGGGGCTAACATTGCCAGCAACATTGTCCATGAACTTCTCCTCATCTCCATCCCCCAGTGTTATGGACAAACAATCCTGCCCGATATGCAGTGGAAAGGGTCATGGCGTTAACAGAGGGAGGAATGCTTTGGGGAGAAAATATTGTTCAGCAATGACACAGAAGTAATTTGGGTCTCGCTGAGTGATTTCATCGGGGCCTTTTGTCGCCTCAAAATGTTTGACCCAGAGGTCCCTGTCAGCCCTGTTGTTAATGGGAGCCAGAGCGGAGTGACAGCCCCAGAAAGTGAAACATTTTACAACTAATAGTGGGCCTCAGGAGGCTTACGCATAAATATTTAAGCTCTCCTCCCTTGTCCCAAATACTGGGGGGTCTCCATGGTGCATTTATCTATAATGCAAGATAAAGAGCAAATATATCCGCTGTGGTACTATACTGTGTGTTGTTTGTAAAATCCCCCCCCCCTCCTCAAGTTAGAGTTGGAGACTGCATAGCTATAATCATTAGTGTTAATTTGACCCTTATGGGTCCATTTTAACACCCTCAGCGTTAACACTCAGCATTTACTGTGTAGGCTACATGAACTAAAAGGTGTTTTTGTGAATTTAAATTCTGCTTCCATGTTTTACCTGTTTTACCTCCCTCCTCTCCACCAAGTTACCACAGATATTCACTCATCAATCATCTGTATAGGTTGTAGTTTTAAGGATATTTTGTCCCAAGCTGTGAGAGAGAGGGGGACCAGAACTGGCCTGTTTCTCAAAGTAAACTTAATTATATAGGCTATGTGGCTTGTTGAGGTGGTCTGACGTGCCTTGAATGATGGTCTTGGCAAACAAAGCTGCTACACAAGCCATCGAATTATCTCTGTCAAAGTTTGGCGTAATCTGAGCTGATCCTCTTAAAAATATTTAAATGAACCATTTGCACATCAATGGGCTCCATGGCAACGCTGTGTGTATTCTTCTTTCGGGGGGTGCCTCTTTAACACTGGGCTTTAGAAAAGCACATCTCTTCCGTTGTGTTGACAAACAACAAAACAAACAATCTTAAATGGAGGAGCCAAGGTTTTTTTCTTCTTCACATCATTGATGGATATGAATGAGAGGCAACAAGGGAACGAGAGCTAAATGAAAACACTCAAGTTTGAGACACTGGTCATTAGATGATTGGTCCTCAGGGTGTTGGTGTTTTATGGGTTATACGTAACCAAAGTTGTGAGATCACGAAAGTGAATGCAATGTGAGCGTATTGATTCACTGTACTGTCATATCGGTCATCAGTCATATAGGTGCTCTTGCAGGGATCTGTGCAACATTCTACAGCAGCATTCTCTGCTCCTGTCTTTCTAGAGAACTATGACATTTCTCCCCCTAGTGGTTGAAAGAACGCACTACCCTTTGAAAACTCACTACCTCCAGTCCACACTGGGGTTGATGTCCCTAATGCCTAAATAGTAAATACTACACTACTGGCGGTGTTTGTTGCATACCAAAAATAGCTGATCTACAAGCTCACAATATGTCACAGCCGCACACAGAAGAAAAAATAAACAGGCTTTATAAGGAAAAACACAAATAAACAAGACAATAAGATTATATATGAATACATTATACTATAGCATACACCCAGACGTTCTAGTGCAACTGCAGCAACAAAATGTGATTATGTTTGTGAAAATAATAGTGCTTCCTTTGTACTTCCTGTGCATTCTGGGAAACAGGCTTTGTATTAATATAGCTCATGGCTTAATTGGGGTTTTGGAGGGTGGATTAATTAATTTGTGGCTAATAGGCACTAACATGAGAAAACAAACTTCTTTACTTTAAGCTCAGGCTGGTACATGGCATCTAAGTAAGTAGTGTAAATTATGCAGATTGTGTTGATTAGTCTGACAAAGGAGTTTCGTAAGAGAGACTTTAAAAGATTAGATCGTGCTGGCATTCTATCAATTGCACATTTCCATAAATAAGCCACGCTGCACAGATTCCAGTTATTATTCAAATGACTAGGCTACATCACTGAAGCTAATGTTGGGTATTGACTAACTGTGTGGAATCTATAAATATATTTCCCTTTGATATTTTAGCATGTGTGTGGGATGGAGGACTCAAAACAAAATCCTGAGTCTTCATTAGTCCTTCAGCCCTTCACTTTCAGCCTATTATGTATTACTGTACTCTTCAAAAAAAAATATTGTGACCAAAAGTAGATCATCTGAATTGTAATATTCACACACGTTTAAATCTACAGCTCTCTATTCAGTTTTTGAAGGAGAAGAAAACTGGAACTCTGACGCAATATAGGCTACTGAACATACAGGGTTGGGGCTGGCCTTGCAACACTGCTGCAATCTGTGCCTGCAAACCAATGGCTCACACAGAAACAGAGCCTAGCCCCTGGTCCTCTGCAGAAAATGTGCTTTAATCAGCAGAACATCAATTAACAATTGGAAAGAAAATGTCACCTTGGCGTTTCAGGAAGAGGGGCTCACCCTCAAGCTTTCATTTGGAAACCTTTTGAGTTCTTTCTTATGGAAATGTGCTGATAGTTCTGTGCTGTACCACTTTCATGGAAGTTTACTTCATTTTGTGCAAAACTTCCAAGTTCAGCGGAGCACTTACAGACACACCAATTTCAGTATCCAACAATTCCCCTGATAAGTTTATTTATATGTCCACAAACTCATGTGTGTTTTATTTGAGCTGTGTTGTTGTTGTTTATAGCCTATCAAAGCCTTTATATATATATATATATATATATATATATATATATATATATATATATATATATATATAAGGCTATATATATAAGGCTACTTTTTTTATATAAGGCTATTTTTGCCTAGGGTAAAATTGACGTTATTTTCAGATATCTATCACATACTACACATTTATTGTTTTCATATTGTTCAAGTAAGATATTGTCTGCAAATGTATCAATGCAATATGAGGCCCTTGAATTTACCTCGGTCCCAATAATGGGGTTTTGAGCCCCATACCTCTAAATCAGCATGGGTATCAGACTATGCAGAGCCAGGGCTCTGCAGCATAAATCAGCCCAGCCCTGCCCATGTGATAATTCTCCAAAGTTAAACAGCCATAAAAGGCTCGAGAACTCTGACCTTCACAATCTAACTAAGCAAGAGAAGCCAATGATGTGGAGCAGACCCCAGCCGCGGCACTCAGATGATGATAAACTACGCCCCAGCTTTGCTAAAAAATAACTGTATGTCTTCGATGACATATATAGCGGCAGCATTTCAATACGATCCCAATTTATTTTGCACTAAAATGGTTTATTGTCGGCTATAAAGCATATTCAGCGGGAGGCGGAAGGACGAGACTGCCGCGGTGCAGCGAGTGTCTCAAAGGCACATTGTTCTCTGTGCAGCTCAACATTTCAATGATGTGCCTGCGCTGCTGCTGCCACGGGAAGGCCATAAAAACTATCAAAACTTATAAACCTTATCATTAGTGTGTCTCTTGTCACTCAATCTTTCACATTACTCACAGCCCGCCTGTTTTTTTTAGATTACTTTCTACAAACTTGTGGAAAAAACTTCCATCACGAGCTGGAATATGTGGCAGCTCACACTTTATTTTGGCACAACAAAACATAATTTGATCTCGTAAGAGATGTTTTATAAAAACCCCAGAAACGGGAGGAGAAAGGAATAAAGGAGATGACAGAATCCATTCATGACAGCAGGCTCCCAGGCTGTATCTGTTCCACAAAGTAAGCATATAGAATATAAAATGTAGACGTGCTTTTTTCTCACAGTGAGTCTCCATCATGACACAGGGTCATTTACAATCCCATAACATATTCAGACAGTGAAGCGGGCGTTGCATCCCTTCACCATGGCTGCCCTTCACACTTGTCATGGCAGCACCATAAACAGCATCCATAACAATCAGGCCCGCAGAGGCAAAGCTCCCGATATGCAGAGGACCCTGGAGCTAGGGCAGAGGCTTCACTTCACCAAGAAACACATATGTTTCTCAGCTCAGTCCGAAAATACAGGAAAAAATGTTGCTCTTCACGCAAGAAGCAATACTGTACTGTATGTTCTCTCAGCAGGTATTTTATGTTGCGGTGCGCGCACCCCCGCAATTAGTGAATAATGTAGTGTTTAGCGAGCACATTCTATTATTTGTATACTTGGTAGAGGAAATATTCATGGGCGTGCAATTAATCACAATTAAGAAGATTTTGACAAGAGCTCAGGGACAAACCAGACAAAGCCCACTTTCTAAATTCCCAGGGAGGGCTGGGTAGTACGATGAAATGGATGGGATGGGGAGCTATGTAGGCAGCTAATGAGACACATTTGCAATAGGCCTTGTTATGTATTCAATAGTGGGTCTGATCTGTGTTAAGGGAGATCATTGAGGGTTGAGACCCCTGCATGGAGGAGAAGGGAGGACCCGCGCCTCCTTGCTCCACTAAAGCTCCTGCTTAGATCTATTACAGTGCACCTTGCAAGGCTAAGTACCATTTAATTTAGTCGCCCTCCCATATTCATCTTCCGCTTGTGATTTATGGGGTTAGTGTTTCTGTGCTGGAAGTGCTTTGCAATGTGGAAAATCTCTCTACTGTATTGATCTACAGTATTTCATGTAGATCAGCACGGCAGTCCCTTTTCTTCAATCGATTAATCTTTCATTAAATGGTAGCACATATCAAAAAGATTATATATATATATATATATATATATATATAGTTGTTGATGTTGCTTTATGGGACCTGTTATGATGATTCACAACAGCCAGATGTCATAAAGATGATTCAATGTGATAAGAAGAAAATTACAACTCCTGACATTCTTATATAAAAGGCAATAAATGCATCAATTTAATTAGCAAGTGATTATTTCCATTTGCTGGCATTGATGCTTACACAACAAAACCTGGAGTGTTAATTAACTCTTGCGTAACTTGTGTAGCTTTTTGTTTTTTTCTTTCTTTTTTCCCCCCTTACTATATCATGGTTCTAAAATGGGCCATTATTGGTGAAAATCCACCCTGGTCCATTTTGACTAGTTACTGTAAATGAACACTCAAGATGATTCTACCTATCACCTATTTGTGGATTTGATTAATTACAATATTATGTGCACAATATTACAGCCGACCACATGGTTGTTTATTTTGAAGGCACTATAGAAGTCACCACTCTGACATCACACAGCTTGGGAGAGGACCGCTGTGACAGTGGTCATTGACCTCTATTCAGGGGTGAAAGTGCCTCAGTGACACACAGGGGGCCTGTCAACACCTGTGGGCCTGCATGCTTCTAAGTGTTAAAGGTGGTGGGAACAACTGACTATCTTGATTAAAGTCCAGAAGAGAACACGTTCTCTTTTAAGTCCAAGAAGAGAGAGAGACCAAATGACAAGCGGTTGATAGATGAGCTGTCCTTCACTCCAACTCACCTCCTTTTCTTTTTGAAAATGAGTTGGGCTCGTCTGCTTGTCTTAATTGGTGTTTACGAAGCAGCGTTGAGCATGCGGATGACAAAGTGAACATACCATCTGTGGCAGCTGGTTACTGGAGGCTAATGCCCCAAAAGCGTGCATACTGTAGTGACATTGAGTTGTGTAGTTCCAGCCAGGGCCAATCGTCCCTCAGGTTGAATAATTTAGCGGTTGCCCCAAAATAAGTCAGATAGATAGTTATCATCTACAAAGACAGCTAACTATGAGCTACATCTCATATGGTATATATAGGTAGAACACAATTTAGAATCCTGAATGTCAATTTAACACTGAAACTGTCATGAAGATAAAGAATGCAGCTCCCTTGAGTTACATTGGACATTTTACCGTGTACACACCATGTGTTGCAAATGGTTGTTGGAAAAAAAAGAGAAAATTACCGTTAGGTTTAAATCCCAAAAAGCCAAGGATTAGGGCATCGATTTTTAGCCTTTCATGTGACAAGGTAATCAGGAAAGCTGCGATAAGGTGCCTAATGTAAGACAAACAAGAACAGTAATGTGCAGAGACTGATCTGGAGAACAACTGTCCCACTTGGCAAAGAGCCGGATTGTGTTTGATTTCATAAATAATTGCCGTCACCAGGGACACACATTGTTTTAGGCTTAACTATGTTGTTTACCCACGCCGCATCATGTCTGAGGGAACGTACGCTGTTGTGGATACACATCGCCCTCAAGGAGTTTGTGGAAATCTTACCCACGGCCTATGGTTGGCAAGTATACTAGAGGCTTTTCCAGTGTGTGTGTGTGTGTGTGTGTGTGTGTGTGTGTGTGTGTGTGTGTGTGTGTGTGTGTGTGTGTGTGTGTGTGTGTGTGTGTGCGTGTGCACACGGCCGCACGCACGCGTGTGTGCGCTTGTGCATGCGTGCTCGTATGTTAGGAGGTGAGTGAGAGAGAAGAGAACACAAGAAGATGCATCTAGTACTTGTGAGTGTTCAGGCCAGGCTGTAAGCAAACACATCCTTAGTTAATGAGGCATGGTTTATGGAGTGATGATTAGAATATAGCTTTCTGTAGCTGAATTCACACTACTCATGTTTATGAGGAGCATTATGCTCCATCATTTGGACAACCACTCAAGACAAAAGGCAAAGATTCTTTGTTGCAGTGCACTGTGTGTCGTTAAGGCATTAGCAGACATAAGCAGACGGCCAGAAAAATAAGTTGAATTAAAAAGGAATAAGTGATTGGTTGTTCCCTTGTTGCTTTTCCTAACACTATGCTCAGTAGAGGATACATGAAAGATTGAAGCCACTGTTGCCTCTGGCCCAATTAAGTCCCACTTTGCACTCACAAATGTAGAAATGACATTCAAAACAATGAAAAAACGAAAGTGAGCACTTTTCCCTATGCCACTATGACCCCCAAGAGTTTTCAGAACAATACGGGAGATTTTGCTTTTTTGTGGAGGAGGTGTGTTGCACACTTTTTCATCAGGGCCTTGTCTGTAAAAGTCTGTATGGACCAGGACTTGTGTGGGTGTGCGACTGCATGCGTGGTGTGTGCGTGCGCGTGCGTGTGTGTATGTGTGTGTGTGTGTGTGTGTGCTTGCATGTGTGGTGCAATTTGTGTCAGTATGTCTGTCTGTCAGTCTGTCTACAAGTGTGTTTGGTACAAGTCATGTGGACTTGTGCTTTTGCGTGTGTGTGTGTGTGTGTGTGTGTGTGTGTGTGTGTGTGTGTGTGTGTGTGTGTGTGTGTGCACGCGCATGTAAGACAGCAGAGACAGGAGGTGGAAGCAGGCGAGAGGGGGCTGAAGACTGGTGATTAGGGATCCATGTAAGCGCTGATCCAGCTGGATGTTTGGTACCAGAGATGAAAGGGAACAGAGGCGTAGGTGTGGGTGCAGGTGCTTGCATCTTCCATCTGAACATCTCTCTTTCTCTCTCTCTGCAGTGGGGAGAGGTCTGCTGTGTGTCCCTATTATGAGCGAGCGGAGTGAGCCCCATTGCCCCAGCGAGCGGAGTGAGCCCCATTGGCCCATTCAACTCTCCCAAAACAGTAGCACTATAAACCAGCATGGGGCCAATTAGGATGGAGCAGGCCGGCGTTATATCCCGCTCACAATTCCTGATTAAAGTGCATATTGTTGCTATAAATTAGAGCAGCGTGAGAGATTGTTGGGTGTTTTGTATGTAAATGTTTAATTAACCTGCTTGCCTGCAACATTGCTGTGGTTTGCTATAGTAGAGCCGAGGAATCAATCTACTTAGCGCCTTAGCAACCCCAGTTAACAATACACAGTGTGCCTCAGTATGACGTGTTCATTGGGGACAGCTGAGCAGTTGTTAATGTCTTCGAATTAACAAAGCCATTAACCCAAGTGATAATGGTCTTGTTTCTTTTGTGTGTGTGTGTGTGTGTGTGTGTGTGTGTGTGTGTGTGTGTGTGTGTGTGTGTGTGTGTGTGTGTGTGTGTGCGCGTGTGCGTGTGCGTGTGTGTGTGTGTGTGTGTGTGTGTGTGTGTGTGTGTGTGTGTGAGCAGTTTGTCCAAGGACAATAATTCTTGATGTAAAACACTGGTCTTATTTTCTTTATGACAGCTAGTAAACTAGATGCATTTTAATGATTGGGGATGTGTTTTAATGAGAATGCTAATGATCAATCGGCACTATGTTAACCCATTGCTTTTAATCAGAGATCACCATGAGACATGAGTAAGTAAGTGTTTATGCCATTAGATGTGAATTGCTTAACAAGTCATGTTATTGCTTTTTCTTACAATTCAACTCTTAGTTTTCGCCCATTCAAATATTTACCCACCGTTTCAGTATTACAGGATTGTTATGGATACAATTTAAAAAAAGATATATATATACAGTATGCCCTGATTTCAGCTCACATGTTCTGTTTTTTTATGTAGAGTGATATATAGCACGCAGTGTTTGTCTGCCCCCCCCCCCCCCCCCCCTTTCAGAGATCATAGAACACAGAGGGAGGGGGTGATGACCCCATCCCAGAGGACCCTGCTGTTTTGCCTGGAAGGTAAAAGAGCAGGAGGATGCAGTGGAGTTTTTTTTTGTATTTTATTTAATCACCGTGCTCTCTGCAGCGCACAATGTATACTTGGAGGAGATGGCAATTATAGTACCCGTGCCGGCCTGCTGTCCTGCCCGCGTGGTGACGGGTTCCCTGGGGCATCACAGGGAGACAGCTAGCGCAGGGCGGGGGGCACAAGCAAGCTACCATGAAAGAGTCCGAGAGATCGCCCTCCAGACACGCCAGGCTTATACCGCGCTGCACTAAGAGCCGACGACAAGCCAGATGATAGAGGCTTGCCATACTTAGTTAGCAGCGCCTCCTTGTGAATATACAATACACACTTTGAAACAAAGTGTGTATTTGCAGTGTATCTCTACACTGCAAAGATCCTGAGTGTTATTTGAACTCTGAGAGTGTACTAACCACATGGACCCTTCTGGTTAACATTTTGTACACTGTCAGAGACACAGATGGATAAATTCAGGATTTTACAGTGTATTCTCCTTTGTGTGTACTTTACTTACTACCAACTCAGAAAACGCTGGCACCATTATTAACCCAATTCTACCTCCTGTGCTTGAAATTGATTTGATCACACAGCTTTGTCTTCACCGGTGTCACATTTCCATTCATCTTCATATTAATGTCATTCTCACAGCCCAGATTTAAAGTGCCGCGTTTTGCTTATTGTTTATTCTGTGAGGACAGGATACGGTATTATAATACAATATTGATATTTCCATAAATAAGTACCACTGCCAAGCTCTCCTATATGCAGACTGCTATTTTGTCAGACTTTTACTGAAGAACTAGCTCAACAACTTTTCATATTGGATCAATCCTACAAGGAATATTGTTGTTTATTGGCAAACATCCTGACACATCATCACACACAACCAAGTAGACATGAATATTTAATATACCTTATACAAAATATTCACTCGCACACGCGTACTGTTTACTCCCCTGCAGACATACACACTGAGGATAACCCCTACTGTTTGGAGGAGCTCTGCATCTTGCGTCTTTCTTGCTGAATACTGAGCTGGTATACAAGAGGTATGGCTGCAACATGAAACCTGCAAGAAATACATCAGTAAATACACTGCTACACTGATACACACGAATCCTAACCTCTGAAAAACAATACTAATAATCAGCTCTCACACCCCATTGCAAGGTGACGCATCGTGAGCTTGTAGATCAGTTATTTTCACCAAAGCTATTTGGAGCAGAGGGGAAAAAGTAGGGGGGCCTATAGTATAGCCCACTGGGGGACTCCGGTTAACCAAAGTAGGGTTTAAAAAGTGGTTTAAAGAGTGCCTGAGATGCCAGGTTGACTGTGGTTTCAGAACGAGGACAAAGGAGTGCAGTCAAGCTGAGAATGGGTGCTTGCAGGAGGACAGAAGGTAAACCCAGTTACCAGGTGAGCTGAGACGCTGAACTTGGTTTACTACGCCACTTGAGTCTTTGTAACACCAATCCATGTAGAGGTTGTTGGTTATTTTGGGGTATGTGTTTTTGACAGCATCAAAAATATGTTCTGCATGATGCACACACGCACGCACGCACGCACGCACGCACGCACGCACGCACGCACGCACGCACGCACGCACGCACGCACGCACGCACGCACGCACGCACACACACACACACACACACACACACACACACACACACACACACACACACACACACAGTGGCAGAGATATCACAATGTTTGCTATTAGTAGCATCCCTTGTGTGAGAATCATACCGAGATGATGGATTTTGCAGCACTGTGCTCCTGCTGTCTTCTTCCTCTTCTAAACACTGCATTTGTCTTTTGGTTTGCTAAGCATTCTGTGAATATCAGTGTCAATGTCTTTGCTTGCCTGCCTGTAGATGTGAGATAGAACGGAATTTATAGGTAGGGCTGCTATTATCTATCTATCCTATCTTCTTAGCAATTATTCAATTGATTACTTTTTGTAATATATCAACTAATCAAGAACCCAGTTTTTTTTGTAATAACAAATAACAAATCTCAAATTTATTTTTTACAAAAAAAATTTGTCTGATTAGTCACTTAAGACCTATTTTATACATTATGTATTATATTTTATACAACGGTCTCGTGCAGAAATAGCTACTCTACAAGCTCACAACGCATCACATTTTGGAAATCAATTATTTGATTAAAATGTATTATTTTTTAATCGGTTAAATCAATTAGTTTGATTAACTGTGTGCAAGGCTACATCAGCTACGTACGTACACTACTACAAATGAACTCATGGCTGTCATCACACGTGTCATCAGCGGCCTGATGTAAGGACGTCTTTGGACAAGACAGAATATGTCACATTCCAGCAAAAATGTCTTTTCTGAAACCTTTGAAACTGTGTTTAACCGCACCTTTGCTGGATCAGGGCCCACTAGAAAATCAGGTGACCCATCTCAAATGGTCAGATGGGTGGGCTGCACACATTTTGAAAGTATGTTCAGGGAGAGAGAGACTAGGAATGACACGCTGCAACGTTCATCAGGATCGGGACACGAACTCGTGACACGCTGTCAGGCATGCGCCTACGTATATGTGGTATGCGCCATGTGGTATGGACCGCTAGGCCATCGGGCGCCCCATTTGTCAAGGTTTTAAAGAATAAATATACCATCTAATATTAATGTTAGAATTTGCCATGATTTGGGGGTCCACGCTCGTGGGCCCCGGTGCATTGGTTGGGAATCAAGGGCTGCACTAGAAGATAAGTCACACAACAGGCAAATTGAACTGCAGCACTTTTCACCTGATGTCCGCTGCTAGTCAACATATGGACCCACCTTGACTCCGATCAGAGTGCCTTCACTCTGATGGAAACTCAGAGCAAATGCTCTGTTATTTGATGCACGCACACGCACACGCACATGCACACGCACGCGCGCGCGGGGAAGTAGTATGTAAATCATGTTCTGTGGTCGTTATCACTCACATGATGAGCACACAGCCATGTTAAAGTTAGTACCTCTGGTTAAGACTAAAACCAACAGACGTATGAGGGAATATTGCATTGCTCGATGAACGGAGCCCAGTCGTCGGGCCCTGTAGACTCTGTAGTCTCATTCGCAGCGATGTTGAGAGCTAGTGACTGACTAACAGAGTGCGGATGGTGCAGCCCTGGGGAGACATCTTTGTGGGTGAAACAACGACTCCCCGTGTAACCATCTCGGAAGTCAATGCTCTCATGCTGTCAAACTCTGAGCTTCCTTCTCCGCATTTCTTTTCATTCCCCCATCTCTCTCTCTCTCTCTCTCTCTGTGTCTCTCTCTCCCTCTGCATTTCTTTCTGCATTCCAAATTATTCCCACAGCCTACAGCTATGAGTGCAGACTTTTAGCGCACGTCCGCTCTAGACGGGAAGTGTGGAGGACGGGTGGGGCTTCATGGGGGAGGGGAGGGGTGGGGGGTACGTCCTAGGCTTCTCTTCGGCAGGGAAAGTGACAGCCTGGATAATTGGCACTAATCAAGTGGCTGCTTGCTCTGAGTGAACGTCGCTATCTGAACGGAGTGAGGACTGGGTCTAACCCGCTGAGGTACAGCCCAAGGCCCTCACTGCGCCTACAATAGACTTGTGTGACATGTGACACTCATCTGCCGGAGCAGTCCCTCTTTGGTCAATATGAGAGGAAGGATGCCAGGGACAGATAGATAGATAGGGGGGGAGAAAGTGAGGGGATGCAAGGGGAAAGAGAGAGAGAGAGATAGAGAGACAGAAAGAGAGAGAGAGAGATTGAAAGAGAGAGAGATTTCCTATTTCAAATGGAAACTGTGGAGTTATCGAGAGCATACTACATTATTCTTTTTTATTATTTTACTCACAGCTATCGCTTTGAATTACAGAGGGTTTTTTCCGTCAAGAGCGAGAAGGAGATGAATCAAAAATTCATCTGAAGAAGTTGTGGAGAGGGTGAGGCGAATGTACCTCTGCGCTGGAACCAACATTTGCGAAAGTTCCATCTCCTTAAGCAATTATTAGCGGTGATAGTTTGACATGTACAAGAGTTGTCAACAACTGACTTTAAACAAAGTACAAAGCAGAAATAAACAGTGCCTTGGGCAAAATTAACTTGGGGGACTAGCCACCTCATGAATTATAAATGGCCCTCTATTACTGCAGCGAGAGCTGCTACCAGGAGGCCTTCATTCTCTGGAATAGGCTAGTCTATTTTCAACACATCAGAAAGTCAAGTGACAGCAGAGCATTGGAGAATGCAGTTTGGGGGAAAATGAGCATGTTATTTAGTAAACGCATTGTGTAATTTCTAAATTGTATCAAACTAACCACATAATGCCCCCAGGGGTTTGTGTCATTTGCCATACACATGTTTCTGCCATACCCCCATTAATTGCCATTCACGTGCAAATTAATTCCCTTCGCGAAGCACATTTTAATCCATCTAATTAGCAAAGTGGCTCATGCAGAAACCCTGTGTACCACCTCTTCATTTACCTGTGTGAATGAGTATTTTTGAGTCATAGTGATTCTGCAGCTGAGCTGTCTTATTTGGCAGAGCCATGCTCTGAATGGACTTTACACGGCTGCTCTCTTCCTGGTTAATTTAGATGTGTTTGTATCTCTAGAGAGGCAAATTATCATCCATGGAGAAAATATATCCTCCCAGAATATTTCCTCTTTACATACCTTCAGAGTATTTTCCCTGTCAGAATTCTCAGGATGGAAACATCCTTTGACCTGAGATGACAAAGAGGAGGGAGTAGAGAATCTCCCAGAAGTGGTTGTGCAAGAGCCACAAGGAACTTGGCTGGTCAACATTGATAAAAGACAGCGACTTGTCCTCTTGACGAGGGACTTGTGTTTGTGCAGGTGCCTTCTGGGCCTCTGTCTGACGATGTTGGTGTGATGCCTGGATTGGCAGCTCTCCTGACACACGGTTGTATCCACTGGAGAACTACGCAGTCTAGATATTGACTCCCAGTAGAACCAGGCACCATAGGCTTCTTTGGACAAGGATAGAGAGAGAGAGCGAGAGAGAGAGAGAGAGAGAGAGAGAGAGAGAGAGAGAGAGAGAGAGAGAGAGAGAGAGAGAGATTGAAGAGGACCACCTCGTGTTGAAATGAATAAAGATGTACATGCTGTTTCTGTTTGGTAAGTTTTAAGGACACAAAAGGTGAAAATCTCCTTTTCAGTGTTACAGATTAGACATAAATATAGAAACTTTTTGTGCATGAGGATATTGTTCAGCCAATGACTGCTTTCCCCCTCTTAGTTCCCTTTGTAATTTGAGAGACTTATACGCAGCATGAGTGCCTCTTTATCTGTCTTCAAAAAACCGGTAAATACAATGGCTTCAAACCACTGGAAATAAACACATACCTGGATACAGTAGGAAAACAACTGTGATCTAGCTCTACAAACGCAATGATTGGCAGCTGTATGGCACAGAGGGATTCAAGTACAGCATCACACATTAATTGTACTTGCCGTTAAAGAACGTTAACCAATATATATTCAACGCTCTCTTTTCAGACTCAGTTCTGAGGGTTCACTCTTCAAACATGGTAGTGTTATGTGGAAGCACTGCAGATTTCAGGAGACTTGAAATGTATTTTCTTTGTCAGAGCGTCACTGCAGAACAACATTCCCCCCAGCTGTTTATTGGCAGCAAAATAAACTAAAATAACTCAAGTTTGTTTTGAAGTAAAAGTCTTGGTAAATGAAAATAAACAGTTTTGCAGCCACAGTGCTGTTGAATTTCCTATCAGTGTGTATGCGATTCATCAGGTAACATCAGGCAATTGCTTTGGGCCCCGCAATCCCGTACTCTTCAGGTCAAAGTGTTGATGTTAATGATGTTGAGATGTGTGCGATTTGGCAGCAAGTGTCCTGAGGAAATCTATGGTGTAGCAACAGTTCTCATTGGCTCAGGGACTGCAGTTAAGAGAACAAATGTTGCCCTGGAGGTTGTGTTCAAACCCAATACTTCAGGTCAAAGTAGGTTTTGAGTCCCAACATACAGAGACAGAGTGGTAAGTAAAGATGCAGAAAGATTCTATGACTGTGTGTTAAGATGTCCAGGTTTGTAGGTACTGTACTTCTATCTATGACATTGGGAAATGTCATACTATTTATAGGCTAGTATGTCATCAGCAGAAATTGAAATGGTCATAAAAACATCAAACTACTATGTCGTCAAGGTTAAGGTCAAGTTCATTTGCATGTCCCAAATTGGGCTAGTCAAAAGATTTAGATGCATACTATAATTTCTCATCCAAAGATTTTAATGTCATTCTGTAATTAATAATGAGTTTGTGTGAGTGTGTAAAAACAAGCATGTAATAATAAGATTATAAGGTAGCAGCAATAAGTAACTATACAAATGTGGTCAGGTGTACACATCTCTGACTCGATTCATCGTTGAGTCTGCGTGGTGATAACTTCATTTTGTCATTGTGCAATGTGTGCATGGAAATGAAAAGGCACAGGGCGACGAGGGAAAGGCTATGATAAAGGATTTTGATCGTGAATGCCTTTGTGGCTGGTGGACCGAGAATTTAAATCAGGCCATCAGGATGTGGAGAAAAGGTGGGAAGAAAAGTGTTTGTACAACATACAGTACACCGTTCCATTGCGACTGCAGGTCGCATTTACTATGGAATCTTACATTTACCGTTAGTGTTTGGTTGGTTGGTCACCCCAGGCAAGCCACCATATATGGAGGTGCCCAGGTCATCGTGACATCAGCCCCCATATCTGGTGCCCAGGTCATCGTGTCATCACATGACATCAACCGGAATGGATATCCCTGATGTCATATAGTAAATGTGACCTGCTGTCGCAGTTAAGCCCATATATGGAGACCGCTGATGTCATCAATATTGGCCAGCAACTCTACATCTGACCTCAAACCCTTAGATCTCCATATGGAGCTGACCTGTTCTGACATTCCATATGTTGATCCTTCCCCATCCATCCTTCCTCTTCGATGTCTCCCTTTTGATTTATACCTGTCCATTCAAACCTGGGCCTGCCCCAAAGTTATTAGAGCAGCCGCACCCGGCAGCCGGCGAAAACCAGAGTTCTCAACAGGCCCGAAAATTAAGGCCCGGCCCTACCTGTGCCCTCATCAAATCCTGTACACTCAAGAGAATGTCCCAGCTACCACCCTTAGATCTCCATATACTGTATGGAGCTGACCATTGGAAGAGATAATTATCTCTGGGAAAATCAGTATATGCACCTAATGGATATATATATATTTACCACTAAAGCTATTATGGAATTATTACCTTATATATAGAGTGAATAGGTAAATATAGGAGAAAATGATATTATGGTAAACACACAGGCCCGCTCCAGCGTCATCCTCTCAGCACATGCACACACATACACAAACAGAGGAACACAGACAGGTTCCCTCACAGGTCAAAGTCACCTCGACTGGACCGGACTGAGCAAACAATGGGACCGGATGGTTCACACACACACACACACACACACACACACACAAGCTGACTTAATAAAACACGTACACAACACTCACTCATGACAGAGGATGACCGGGAGAAGATGACCGGGAGAAGATGACCACACGATGGATCAGACCATCTGAGGAGAACTTATGATTGGCCGAGTGGCGGCACTAAGAGACTATAATACTATGGAGGTTGTTGGTGAACTTCACTCATTGTCACTATAGGATGATGGGTCCAGAGCTGATAATTCATTATGAGCTCTGCGGTAATCAATGTTGGTAACATCTGTCTCTGTTCGTTATAGTATGATTGTATAGGATTCATATATTATGATTTGGCTCAAGCACCATTGTAACTAGAAATAGGACATAAAACGAATTGACATAATCTTAACTTCTCCTGTGTATTATTCTGCCTGGTATGAGTACATTTTGGGAATAATCATCAAACGAACGCGTGTTGATTCCATGTTGTTCTGTTTAATACCTCTTTGGAGGTAAAGGGTGAGAAACGGACTGGGATCTCCAGCAGATGGTGACCCTGACACGTGATTATTTCCACTTTGGACCGGGCAGAACACAAAAGGATCTAAGAGGGTTGAACGTCTTGCGGAGACAACCTGCCAGGTCAACACACGGTGTCCTTTTTCCTGTGAGACTCAATAGAGGTAAGCAGTTCTCTATTGTAATAAAAACTGCTAATTGATTTATTCCAAATTGAATTGAGTCTCACAAAGGAAAAATCAACTCCGTTTTGCTAAAAAACATTGAACTGTAAAAAACCAGAAACCGGGGAGGCTGGTTAACGAATAAATGGACATTTTGTCATAGAACTGTAAAAAACCAGAAACCGGGGAGGCTGGTTAACGAATAAATGGACATTTTGTCATAGAACTGTAAAAAACCAGAAACCGGGGAGGCTGGTTAACGAATAAATGGACATTTTGTCATAGAACTGTAAAAAACCAGAAACCGGGGAGGCTGGTTAACGAATAAATGGACATTTTGTCATAGAACTGTAAAAAACCAGAAACCGGGGAGGCTGGTTAACGAATAAATGGACATTTTGTCATAGAACTGTAAAAAACCAGAAACCGGGGAGGCTGGTTAACGAATAAATGGACATTTTGTCTTAGAACTGTGTAAAAGTAAGTGTCAAAAACCAGAAACCGGGGAGGCTGGTATAAGTGAAACTGGACATTTTGTCTTAGAACTGTGTAAAAGTAAGTGTCAAAAACCAGAAACCGGGGAGGCTGGTATAAGTGAAACTGGACATTTTGTCTTAGAACTGTGTAAAAGTAAGTGTAAAAATTAGCATAAAATCCTGACGACATTGGCCTCAGCGCCCCGTCAGTTTCTGCATTTTTGTGGTGGCATATATATATACATGTATAATAGGGTTACAGATGTTTTAACTAGTTTGTGACCAGGTCGCCACTGGTCACAAATTATGGATATTTATACAGCCATAGAAAATATATGAGCAGTGTTGTAAGATATAGTGTAATCCGTGCGGTTACAAGTAAAATGTATGTTTTGTGAGACTGCCCGGTGTCGCAGGGCACCGTCAGTGATATTGTGAAATACTGTCTGTCTGTCTGTCGGTCTGTCTGTCTATCGTTCTGTCTGTCTGTCTGTCTGTCCCTCCCTCCCTCTCTACCCCTCAGCTCCCACTCACTCTCGCTCTCTGTCTCTCTCTGTGTCTGGTGCTGTGGGGCAAAGGCCAAACTGCGCTCCGGCACATAGTGAGATGGGGTAGAATGGTTATATTGTTTTAATAACATTTGGTGCCCAAGTTGCACCTGTAAAAAATGAGGCATTCTGCAGTATGAGTATTGTGCTCTGAATACTTAGAGGTCAATACTGATACTCGGATACTTGTACTCAAGTACATTTTTCAAATCTGTACTTCTGCTTGTAAAAAAAAAAATTGGTTTAAGGTTAATAAGGTAGTATTTTTAGGCTCAAAGGAGTATGTTTGCTTATAATAAAGCAGCGGTATTGGTATTTGATTAACTATAGGAATAACTAATTTACAGATAATGTGTTTATATTATCTGTAAAAGAGGGATTCGAAGTGAGGTATATTTTTTAAATATTTAAGTGCATTGTGCAAAAAAAAAAAAAAATAGAATACTTTGTTTTCTTTTTGAGATATCTTTCTCTCTCTACCTGTCTCTACGTAACCTCCCTCCATATAAATGTGAAATGCATGCGCTAGAGAACTCTGTCTCTCTGCGTCTCCTCCCTCCATTTTACAACTGTGTAAATGCGTACGTAGAACGCTGGGTCTCTCTCTCTCTCTCTATCTCTCTCTCTATCTCTCTCTCCATGGCTTCTCTCTAAGTACTCTCCCTCCATATAAATGTGTAAATGCGTACGTAGAGAACGTCGGTCTCTCTAAGTACCCTCCCTCCATATAAATGTGTAAATACGTACTGTAAGAACGGTCAGGAGAAGTACAAATATTAATATTATTTTTTATTATTATTTTTATTTTCATTTTTTTTAAAACAATAATTATTGTTTCATTTCATTCACCAGTATTTGTTGTTCTTTTCTGTTTTATCTCACAGATACGGAATGACTATTGATAAAATAGTGTATTGCCTCATTCTGATCAGCTGATGGTCTCACATTGGTCTTATAAATCTTAAATAGTTAGGTAGTGATGTTACAAAGTTCAGTGCTCTCCAAACAGATTTCCTTAACAGCACTCACATAAAACTAAGAGGAACAAATCTCAAAAGGACAGATAAAACACTAGGCCTGCCCTTTGATTAGGTTGAAAAAGGTTACGGGTAACCGGCACAAAGTCTATAGATCTATGACAAAATATAATTAATGATCTTGTTTCAGGTGTATAATGATCTTGTTTCAGGTGGAGAAGACACTAAAAGAGGGTCTAACAAAGACGTTCTAAAGGATATATATTTAGAATAAGTGTAAAGAAAAATAGCAGATCTACAAGCTCTCATACGGCCGGAATGTTTATATGTAGGCTAATTAACCATGTACTGTATAGATAAAAGAAAAAGGATCTCCATCTTCCCCAGTATATAGATTATTTTAACTGAATTATCCCATCTTTGGACAATCTACATTTAATTTCATTATATATCATTATCCCACCTCATCATATTTTTATTATTTTGGTATAGGGACACCTTCCACTACATTTTATTATTTTGTTTTCATCACCATGAGTTTGGCTTGACTAGGCATATATCCTCCCCTGAATAGACTTGATTCTATATTGGGCCTTTATGGTACTAATTTGACTCACCCGGAAGCTGCTACGATCGGCGCAGGAGCGCGACAAAGATAACATCATCAAGTACCCCGTCCCCCTCTCCAAGCTCTGCTTGGTATAAGAACTGTGTTAGGTGCATCTCCGACGTTTTCTCCCGTTTGCGACAGAGATCAAGTGTATCTGTCAATGAGAACGTATAGGCTATATTGTCACCTGTGGGTCACCTGTTATGTCACCCATCCATGGGGGCGGGGCGAAGATTCGGCTCTGACAACGAGCAAAGAAGAACTATCGCAGTGTCTGCTCTGATGAGCTACTAAGAACTTTGCCATTGGCACTTTCGACGGCGCAGGAGCGCTACAACGGTGCTGGGTTTCATGGGAACCCCGGACACATCATCTTCTTCATCATCATCATCATCATCATCATCATCGAGAGAGAAAAGTCATTCTGTCTCTCTCCCACAGTACCATCTAAATAATGAGTGATTGTTTGCCTAGTCAAAGTCAAAGTCAAAAAGACTGTTTTTTTTAGGTGTTGACAAATTGGGAACCATACAACCCATATTACATTAATCATGCAACACGCTATTTCATGAAGTTACTTTTTAATGAGGTTACATTGAAATGTTAAATGTTTATTTCTGTATTAATTGATGTGGTTATTAAGAAAATCAATAGTAGACATGCAGCATTACCACGCCAAGGTCATAGTCCAAAGCTGTGTGGATATAAGAGATAAGGATTTGGGTGCGGGTAGTAATGTTCATGGGGCTCAAAGTTCACTGCAGGGGAAAGCCCGGGGTAATCAATACATCTGGCTAGTCTAAAGCTAAACTAAGAAGTTGAATAATAGAAACCATAACATGTTGTATGTTGTATCTCAAAGAGGGTGTTTACAATGCCTTTGACGGCCGGTAAAGTCCCGATACAGTTTGAAAAGAAAAAGTACAGTACAGAGACATTTTCCAATGTTGGTGACATTTTTTGGTCCATCTCTGAGATTTACAGAGATGGAAAGAGGGATTGGAAGAGATAATTATCTCTGGGAAAATCAGTATATGCACCTAATGGATATATATATATTTACCACTAAAGCTATTATGGAATTATTACCTTATATATAGAGTGAATAGGTAAATATAGGAGAAAATGATATTATGGTAAACACACAGGCCCGCTCCAGCGTCATCCTCTCAGCACATGCACACACATACACAAACAGAGGAACACAGACAGGTTCCCTCACAGGTCAAAGTCACCTCGACTGGACCGGACTGAGCAAACAATGGGACCGGATGGTTCACACACACACACACACACACACACACACAAGCTGACTTAATAAAACACGTACACAACACTCACTCATGACAGAGGATGACCGGGAGAAGATGACCGGGAGAAGATGACCACACGATGGATCAGACCATCTGAGGAGAACTTATGATTGGCCGAGTGGCGGCACTAAGAGACTATAATACTATGGAGGTTGTTGGTGAACTTCACTCATTGTCACTATAGGATGATGGGTCCAGAGCTGATAATTCATTATGAGCTCTGCGGTAATCAATGTTGGTAACATCTGTCTCTGTTCGTTATAGTATGATTGTATAGGATTCATATATTATGATTTGGCTCAAGCACCATTGTAACTAGAAATAGGACATAAAACGAATTGACATAATCTTAACTTCTCCTGTGTATTATTCTGCCTGGTATGAGTACATTTTGGGAATAATCATCAAACGAACGCGTGTTGATTCCATGTTGTTCTGTTTAATACCTCTTTGGAGGTAAAGGGTGAGAAACGGACTGGGATCTCCAGCACCTTCCATATTCCATATGTGATGGGCGGCGGTGGCTCAGGGGTAGAGTGGCTGGATGGTACCACAAGGTTGCCAGTTCGAACCCGGGCTCCCCCAGAGTTAGTGTCGAAGTGTCCTTGAGCAAGACACTGAACCCCTAATTGCTCCTGATGTGCTGGGTGGTGCCTTGCATGGTTTCCGCCGCCATCGGTATGAATGTGTGTGTGAATGGGTGAATGTAATGCACAATCTATGTAAAGCACCTTGGATAAAGGCGCTATATACGGTATATAAATGCACCATTTACCATTTACTATTTTGATCTGACCTCATCAAACCCTGTACACTCAAGAGTCATGCTCCTTATATGGCCAGTACAGAATTCATTCCATGTTGATCTGACCCCCCATGCCAAAGCACCAGCGCTCGCCCAGCAGTTTGCCGTCAACGAGGCGGATGCGAAGGGCGAGGTTGCTTCTCGCCCTTAGGCGTCTTACTGGTATTTGTAGTGAAAGTGCATTTGGAGTTTCACTATTGAGAGGGGCCCCTCAACGTGTGATTCAACTTTGGGGTTGATTGGACCATGATGCATTTCTTGTCAAAACTACCAACCAATAGAGCGTCGCAGTCCCGCCCCGGAAAATAAATCCCTGTTCATTTTCCTCATAGACTTTTCAGAAAGTATTATTTAAAGACGTTTACGCCGCGGACAAAGCCAACTCTTGTCGTGACAAATCATGACAACAAACAAAATTTTTCGGGCCAAACAAATAATTAGAAAGTAGAAAAAAACGGCAGGTTACAACACTTTTTTTGTTGTTTTTCTTCTTTGTAATTATTTGTTTGGTCCAAAATATTGTGTGTGTTGTCATGATTTGTCACGACAAGAGTTGGCTTCGTACGACGCTTAAAAGGTCTTTAAATAAATACGTTTTATTACAACCGATGTTTGACGCTCATTCATTGCCCCATGACTCATCATGTGTACCTAACTTGGTGAAATTTCTGCAACAAACTGTGAAGATTTGACCTTGTAGTTTGGTCATATTGTTCAGGACTCTTGTCGGAGCATGGGGGAAAAGGCTCTTGCTGTAGTAGTGTCACGGTTTGAGACAAGGAGAGATAGGACCCAAGTGCATGACAGACAAACGGAGGCTAAGTACGATGCAAGAGGTTTTAATAGTAGAATTAAATACACGAGGGAGCAAGAATACACGAGGAGAAACACTAGGAAACTACTAGGTACTAGGAATACAAGGAATAAACACGCTGACTTACATTGATGAACTGACAAAGGAACTGAAAAACCAGGGGAGTATAAATACATAAGGACACAGGTGAACTCAACTGAAAATCAACACAGGGATTGGCTGGGGGACTAAGAGGACACAGGTGGAGAACAAAGACTAATAACAGTACAGGTTAGACAAGGCAGGCAAACAGTAGGGCAGACAGGAAACACTAGGAACAAAACAAAAAATAAAAGCACACAAGGGTAAGGTAAAACTCAAACTGGAACTAGGAAACCAAGAACACACAATACTTCAAAAATCACAAGAGCACAACAGAAAAGTAAAACACCAACTAAAACTAAGAACAAGGAACACTAGAAAACATAACACGTCACGGACCGCGACAGTGCCTTAAGGCATGGATTCCATACATGCCTCAACATAGTCCAGAGCATCGAGCAGGGTGGGTGGGGGGTCTGGAGGAGTGCAAGAAGGGCAGACCAGGCGACGTCAGGGGGCCAGCCTGGATAATGGACAGAGGCGGGGGTGACCTCAGGGGGGCGGCCTGGACGATGGACCGAGGCAGGGTGACCTCAGGGGGGCGGCCGGGAGGCCGAGACGAGATGGAGGTGTCGTCTGGAGGTCGGCCGGGAGGCCGAGACGAAGCTGTGGTGTTGTCGTCTGGCAGGCGACCAGGGGGCCGCGACGAGGCACAGGAGGTGTCTGGAGGTCGGCCAGGAGGCCGAGACGAGGCAACAGAGGCATCGTCTAGCGGAGCTGCAAGCACCGGAAACAGGACCGGAGGCGGTGCCGCAAGCACCGGAGGCGGGACCAGAGGCGGGGCTGCAAGCACCAGAGGTGGGACCGGAGGCGGTGGAGGCAGGACCGGAGGTGGTGCTGCAAGCACTGGAGGCGGGACCGGAGGCGGGACCGGAGGTGGTGGAGGCGGGACCGGAGGCGGTGCTGCAAGCACAGGAGGCGGGACCGGAGGCGGTACTGGATGCCGGACGGAGGTTCGGAGGCAGCACCCCGACTCTCCCATCTGGAAAAGGCCATGTACTGGGCAAATTCTGCATCCTGCCTCCAATACTTAGCCAGTTGAACAAGGAACTGAGGATGGCTATCGGCCATGGTGGACAGCCTCAGCAGCATGGCAAAAATCAAAATCAAAAACAAACCTCTGTCCGCTGGGTCCAATGTGGTCAGTTCATTCTGTCACGGTTTGAGACAAGGAGAGATAGGACACAGGTGGAGAACAAAGACTAATAACAGTACAGGTTAGACAAGGCAGGCAAACATTAACAGGGCAGACAGGAAACACTAGGAACAAAACTACAAAATAAAAGCACACTATAAAAGCACAGTAAGGTAAAACTCAAACTGGAACTAGGAAACCAAGAACACACAATACTTCAAAAATCACAACAGAAAAGTAAAACACCAACTAAAACTAAGAACAAGGAACACTAGAAAACATAACACATGTCACGGACCGCGACAAGTAGTGACTATACAGCGGCACAAACAGTTGATGATGTGACAGCCTGTGGCTGTATGTATTATTGTCTCCACCAACCCGAAGGCATAGGGAGAGAGTATGTTTTGCACTCTGTCCGTCCGTCCGTTCGTGTGTCTGTCCGTCCGTGTGTCCGTCCGTCCGTGTGTCCGTCCTTCCGTGTGTCCGCCCGTCTGTGGACAGCTAATCTCCGGCACCGTTGGCTTGATCGCAGCCATACTCTGCACACACACTCCCTGAATGCTATTTAATACTATAAGTGCTTATAGTATTAAATACTTTTACATCAGTCTCGTCCTTCCAACTGTTATGGGTCAAGTTTTCCCCTAGACCAAGAGTGGTCCGTAACAATGACGTAAGTCCTTTAAATAAAATCCTAACACCCTTCGGTCCCCATCACAGACATAGAAAAGTAGACGCCTCATTCGCAGCTGCAATTCATTGTGCGGAAGTGCGTCCATAGAGTTATATATGAGTGTCATGGCGGCGTCCAGTCACGCGACTCACGTCCCTTCCTCCTTGGCACCAACGCGGAAGCTTGCCCTCACTTGAGAGCATTCGCCCCAGAGCCGGAAGAGGCCTTTCTATGTCTACGGTCACGACTCCCCATGGTGCACACATGGCATATTCGCCGATACCGATATGACCCGATATGACAAATAAGGGCTGATACCGATACTTTTACGATACCGATACAGTATCAGGACATCTCTAGTTGTACCCGTGTCAGAGTACCCGTTCCACTCATCTGTCTGTGTCCCTTTTATGCCCATATATGGAGATTTCTGGATCTGTCTCTCTGTGTCCCTTTATTCCTATATGGAGTTCTGTGTCAGGCATACCTAAATATGGACCGAGGCAGGGGTGTCAGAACAGTCCAGCTCCATATGGACACTGGGCAGTTGCCCTGTCCAGAGCCCGGGCAGAGGCCTTTTGGGGCTGTTCTGGACAACTGTGGGTCCGACTGACTCGACACCGGGCACTGCACTCCCTGTGGGGGTGTGGAACGCGTGTGTCGAATTTGAAGTCGGTGGGGCGAACGGTTCTCAAGTTACGTGGATTACAACAGTACACAGACAGAGACTTGCATAGTTAGACTAGACCTGTACGTGCCCGTCGGCCTCTGGCCTACTTGGGAACGATGCAACTTGGGAACCTAATAATACCCGTTGTCAACTTGTCATAGCACCCGTTTTAACTATCTGTCTGTGTCCCTTTTGTGCCCATACTGTTTTATTTTTATTTTTATTTTTTTGTCCGTTTTTTTTTTTTTGTTTTTTTTCTTGTTTTTTGTTTCTTCTCTTTGTTTCTCTGTCAGTTTTATGTCCCCCCCACTCCCCCCCTGGGATAGGCACAATAAGCCATTGGCTTCAGCCTAAACCCTTTTGTCTAAGTGTAAAAAAACACGATGAATTGAATACATGTAATGTAATGTTTTTTTGTTTTTGTATTTATGACCAAAATAAAACTGAACTGAACTGAACTGAGATCTCTGTAGTATCAATACCCGTTGTCATAGCACCCATTTTAACTGTCTGTCTGTGCCACATGGAGATGTATTTGTCTGTCTGCCTGTGTGTGAGGAGTGCAAACTGACTGTGAAAAGTGGACTGGTTAAGTAATCAATTGGCAGGTGTGGGGTTGCCATGGCAATCAATTAGCTGAGGCAGAGGCTGGAAATTGCACAGGTGAGGGGATTTAGGCTGATTAGGCCCACTGGCAGAGCCTGACCAGAGTGGTGGTTCTGGAGAACCGTGGGTCTGACGAGCCTGACCAGAGTGGTGGTTCTGGAGAACCGTGGGTCTGACGAGCCTGACCAGAGTGGTGGTTCTGGAGAAGACCGACTCCATACTGGGCACTGCACTCCCAGAACGTGTGTGTCGATTTTGAAGTCGTGGGGGCAAACGGTTCTCGAGTTACGTGCATTACAACCGTACTGTACACACACGCAGACACACAGACACACACACACACACACACACACACACACACACACACACACACACACACACACACACACACACACACACACACACACACGCACACACACACACACAGACACACAGAGGCCTTTTGACTATATACTGTATGGCCTCCATCCAAATCATTAAATTCACCACAGATTCGGTGCAAATGAATATATTTACTCAGCGTTTGTATTTTTTGGTAATATTAATATTTAATCTTTTATATTTTCTTTTGTACAGGCCAGAATTATTTAACAGTCTGTACAAATGCCATCCAGCCGTTTGATTAGAGGCTCAAGTTACAGCCCTATGCTAATCAGATGATGACACACTGCATGTGTTGAAGAACTTCAGATGAAAGTAGCTGTGCTCTTCTGAAAGAACAAGTACAGTAGAACAGTGCGCTGCATAGCATTAGCAAGGTGTGTCGTTAGTTGTGTCGACTCATAATTGTCCAACATGCCTGGGAGATACACAGATGAATGCACGACACTCCAAAGGCCCCGCCTGTGTTTTGCATATGCAGCTTCACTCTGAACACGAGAGGGAAGCTGTGTGTGTGTGTGTGTGTGTGCGCGTGGGGCTCTCTAGTGATCTTCAGTGTCTCCCAGTCATTTTGTTTATCATTCAAATGAACACCTTGTTCCATTATCCATGAGGGACTGGCGGTAATGTGTTAATGTCGCCCTCTCCTCTCTCATGGCTCGTTCTTTGGCCAGAGCTGACAGCAAGCCATCCTTCCTTGTCACAAATGATGGCAGGCTAAAAAGAAAGAGAGAGGGAGGAGAAAAACAGGTAATTGCATCATACATACACTTCTTTCTTTTGGAGAGGCGGGACCCCCCAAAGCATTCATATTTCTCTGTATAATTAGGCCAAACATAGCACAGTCTGGGGCTGTGTTTGAGGACACAGAGACTTTGGTCCTTTGATGAAATTTGAGGTGTCAAGTAGACATGAGGAGACCACAGCTCTGCAGCCCATCACTCAGCGTTGTGTTTATGGGGATGCAGGGGAAGAGAATCTCCCAAGAAGTGGATCTTCTTTTTTTTTACTGTATGCTGTGCTATTTGATTGATTATTTAGTACAAAACTCCATAGCATGTATCATGTGAAGCCAAGCCAGCAAGTAAAGTCAAATAACAAGGGAGAAAGCTGGTCTGAGGGAAGGAAAGATCTTGAGCTCTTTTTGAAGCGAAGAGTAGCCAAAGGCGAGCAGATCTTCACGCTTTCATATCCCCTTTTAATATTTCTTCACATTTTTAATGATGTGCTTCCTAACCCTGAAAGTTCTTCATAGCCAGGGAGGATTCCCTCCCCCCTTGAAATGAAATGTACGTAAGTATATATTTAGTCTCCTAGTTTAAAGGCTTGCAGGCCATGGCAGAAATTCAAATTTGAGCTTTTATGAGCACGTATATTGACGGTTGGCTGGCTATACCAATGCTAACAATGCATTAATAAACAATGTGCATTCTCCTCTGGAGCATCGCTGAAGGATTTGTATTGTATTTCAGGTGGGGTTTTGTGAGAATGGAAATGAAAATCACTGATGTAAGCCTACTACAGAAATGGCACTCTCCGTGTGTGTGTGTGTGTGTGTGTGTGTGTGTGTGTGTGTGTGTGTGTGTGTGTGTGTGTGTGTGTGTGTGTGCGTGCGTGCGTGCTTGCGTGCGTGCGTGCGTGCGTGCGTGTGCAAAATATGCACACACACGCACACTTTTTATTTTTTATATGAAAGATAGATACCGGTTATATATATTAGTGTATACTTTACATACAATTGCAATATGGGAGCCCATATGGTCATTACAGAAATACCAAATATCAAATATTGATGTTGATATTGGAGAAACTTCCCACAGAAGACAGACAATCAAATCAAAAGCAGTAACTTTTGGTGCAGGCAGCTGTCATTACTACAACCATAAAGTGTTTGAGGCGCAGATATCAAAGCCTTCCTTTTGATACAGCCAGTCCCATAGAGGTCTGTTTCCCCTTAAACACATCAATAATGAAGGGATTCAATCGTGATCTGTCCATCTCAATTACCAGCCACAACCTTGCACTCCCCCCTCAGGCTCTCTAAATTAAAGTATACCTGCATGCCTTTCTCTCCTCTACTAAAAGGACACCATGCAGCCCCACTTGAAAGGAGAATTGTGGCAGAATATTCTGTGTGAAACTATTTCTATTTCTTATTCTGTATTAGGGAACAGAGTTACCAAGCGTCGATGAATCTGAATCTTATGAATGCTTTCGGGCTCATCATTAACAGTTTGCGGAACAGACTGCGGAATTAATTAATCGCAATACCCCGTTGACTGCCTAGATTTCACTAACCTTTGAAGAACCACCGCGCCGACATCATCGTTCCTTTTCATGAAAATCCACTTTAAAATGGTGTGATCCTTTGTCGTAGTGTTGAAAAATAATCCAAAGTTGCAACAACAACAGAGCGGAAGAGGAACGCGCCCGCTGCGCACCACCGCCGCCATTGGAATGCATTGGGCCTCAATTTCCCAGAACCCTTTGCATGCCAGTGCGACTAAACTTTTTGCGGTGACATATCCGAACGCGTCATCTATCCCACTCTGTCCGATGGAAACCCTGTAAGTCTTAAAACGTATTAAAAACGCAAATTAAACAATGAAAACGGAACTTAATAATAACTCGTTATTGGGACGGAAGCTGTTCTACAATCAATTAACTCGTGTAACTCGTGAATGGGAGGGAAAGTGTTAAGGGGCCAAGCCCGAAGGGCCTATGGTCCCTTATTGTTGTTCTACATTTTCTTCTTATTCGTCTTCTTCTTCCGCCACTTTTTGCAGTTCTGTCTTAACCGTGCAGTCATCTCAAACTCTCGCTCTGGACAAAGTGCCTTTGAAGGGAAATAAGCTGTCTAGGACAGCAGCCTCATACAAGATGGTTCATGGGGTGGGTGGAGATGGGAGGAGGTGGGAAAAGCACAATGTCACCTTACATTGTGCCACCATTTAAAATGTTAATTTGTTAATTGCATGGTCTTCTTTCTCTCAAGTTCAGTCTTCTATTTTTCTATGGCTTATTGTGCATATTGCATATAGGTTTTTCTTATTGCTGCATTCCTTGGCCTCTGTTATCGCTGCTTGCAGCTATATTTTGCATTGTTTTAGAATGGAAATACAGAGAGAGAATGTGATTGAAACTGTATCATTTGATAGACAAATTGGATACAATATAGAGAGTCATGGTGCCCTTGGTTTGATTGCAAATCATATAAAGTATGTACAATCAGAGCAGCTACAGAAATTAAAAGATCTATCCTCCCATACACACATGAGGCATGATATGCTTTAATACTTTTCATAATATACACATCAAATTAAACTAAATTACATTATATTATGAATATATGACGAGAGAAACCTTTTTCTCAACTTCTCTTTTATGAACTTTTCACAAGCTAACATTATGAGAGTTATACATACAGGCTACAAGGGAGAGCGTAACATTGTTTCATTATTGCCAACTTTCTGGCAGAGATGCTGAAAGGGAAATATGTATATTCCCGCACGAGCCCCTTTCTTAAGGCGGAGATGGCCATTGAAAAAGTGCTGGTTCAGTCTCCCCTTGTCTCTGGGCATAGCTTTGATCAGTCGCACCTCAAGACTTTATCCTGGAGGGAGCACCGCACTCCTGTATTCTCTATGGCTAATCACACTTCCTGTCTTTGTCTTTATGTGCTTTAGACAAGCATCATGATAGAACAGCACAGGAACAGATTTGCCCTGAGAGAACCTGGAGAAGAAAGCCCCTGGTTGTGCTTTGGTTCTTATTCTCCTCCTGCGGATTCACTCATGAATATTTCCACTGTTACAGAACGCTGGATTTCAACCCATCACTTCTGTAAGAAAAGATACTTTCCACATCAAGATAAACCAACAAACAAATATCTGCAACTTGTAATTTCAGATACAGTACCAGTGTAAATGTAATGTGTGCCACTGAAAACTGTGTATTTTTACTTAATGCTCAGAATGTTAGTGGGAAGTGATGGTATGGCAAGACCAGAGGTTAGCACAGGCTGTGTAGTGCACAGCCAAAAGAGTGTTATCTAGCTCTGAGAGTGTAAATGGCTAAATGTTTACATTATCGTTCTCAGTTAACTGAACACTCAGGGTGTCGCAGTGTAGAGACGTACGTCATGGCCTTTTCTATGGTGTCAGGCTAAACTTGGAGAGAAGAGACCCAAGCACTGAACTGGTTTACAAAATAATTGCACATGCACAGCGTATTCTATGGGTTCCGGCAATATTGCTCTGCCTGCCACCAGTGGCACTTTTCTCTGAGAAATGTGCTTTGTGTTTGTCAAGCGATACAGAGAAGACCATTTCCGCCAGGAGGCGGAAAAAAAAGCATGAAAAGAATCAGACAAAAAAAATCCTTCCCTTTTTTCTGGAAGAGCCGAGGGCTATGAAAACCGTCTTGTGTGCTATTTCTGAACTCATTTACATCTCCATGGCCACCTGAGGGAGGTCAGTGCGCTCCGGCCAACTTCTTTACGTGGGACAGTGACAGCCAGGCACATAAATACAACCCTGCCCTCGACTCCTCTTCCGACATCTTGCATCCGACACCCTATGCCATTCACTGTCCTCCATGGCACAGTCAAGTGCACGGGGTAGGGGAAATGAATCACAAGACATGAAATACTAAAAGCAAGAAGATCTTTCTCTTTCTCCCATACCTCTTCCTTTCTGTTTTCTAGCTCTTCAAAGCATGCAACCCTCTGATATGGCCCCAGGGTTAATTAACATGAACCAAACAGCAAATGATCAGACAGAATGGGAAATCTCCAAAGGTTAAGTGTCACATGGGAAACGTGTTGTCAGAAGTGGAAGGATCCCCACCCCCCTCGCTCAAAGTCAAATGAGAGAGAGAGAGAGAGAGAGAGAGAGAGAGAGAGAGAGAGAGAGAGAGATGGAGGGGGAGAGAGAGGGGGGGAGAGAGAGAGGGGGGGGGGGGGAGAGAGAGAGGGAGAGAGGGTGGAGGGGAACGACATAGGGAAATAATTTGTAGATACCTATCTGAAACTTTAGATTTCTATCGTCAGACAAGACAGTACTCAAAGGTTTGTGTTCAAAACAATAGCTCTCCTTTCATAACATGATGAAAAGAAGTCAGCGGTCTTCAATACGCTGGTGATCTTTTTATTTGAAGCTTTTGCTTTTATATCCTCTCTGTACATTTAAGATTGTCATCACAATTCACAGAAGAGCAGTAAATAGAACACATTACCGTCCAAGGATATACCAACCATGGTAAAAATAAAAAATAAAACACATCCAATCATTGCTTTCAAACACCTACTCGTTGAAACTGTTCTTCGTTTATCCCTCAAGGGGCAGGGAGAAAATGACTTGTGATCCACACAGATCTCCTGGATCGCGTGTGTTACAGGTGAACGGGAATGATTTCTCTCTGTAATAATTAACATGGGCGCCTCTCCCTCTCCCTGTGGCTTGTCGCTGACATTTGGTTCATGCTCGAGTGTCTGCCTGCCTGATTTCCATCCCTTGCATGAAGGTGAGGCAAGCTGTGTGTGTGTGTGTGTGTGTGTGTGTGTGTGTGTGTGTGTGTGTGTGTGTGTGTGTGTGTGTGTGTGTGTGTGTGTGTGTGTGTGTGTGTGTGTGTGTGTGTGTGTGTGTGTGTGTGTGTGTGTGTGCGCACTCACAAGTGCATGTCTTTATGCGTGTGTATACGGACACAGAGAGAGAAAACTAGAGGGCCCAGTGGCCAACCTGACAAGGACATTGGTGACAGGGCCTGCCTTCAGGAGATGGGATTATGACAATGTGGATTACAGATGCTCTCAGTCAATCCCAAGGCTCTAACAGGTTAGCGGTTCAATGCCAAAATGCTCACACAAGTGAGCCTAAGCTCTCTCTCTGTGTGTGTGTGTGTGTGTGTGTGTGCGTGCGTGCGTGCGTGCGTGCGTGCGTGCGTGCGTGCGTGCGTGCGTGCGTGCGTGCGTGCGTGCGTGCGTGCGTGAGTGAGTGTGTGAGTGTGTGTATGTGCGTGTATGTGCGTGTGTGTGGGTCCTTACTTGGAAAAGGTTGCTCACACCTGAATATTTGATCAAATTGAGAGTATGTTTTGACAGCAGCAACAATCATGTTGACTTTTGTCCAGATAAAAAACCAACAACTCAGACTTAGGTAATCTAATTTACTTCTACAAGTTTATTTATGCATGCTTGAGTGTGAATAATAGATGTCTATAGAGGGGGGAAAAATCATTTAATTACCCTTGCATCATCTTGGCTTATTTAGCAGGGGAGCATCTTATTAGCTTTGGTGTAAATAAACATTAATATGCATCCCTGATAATTCTTGCCTTCATCAGTTCCTGGTATATTATCATTATCAAGACTACAACGCACGCACGCACGCACGCACGCACGCACGCACGCACGCACGCACGCACGCACGCACGCACGCACGCACACACACACACACACACACACACACACACACAGACACACACAGACACACACAGACACACACACACACAGTGCATGCAGTGGCATGTGCAAACAGCATAAGGGCCAGACCATTAAAACCACTTCACAGAAAATCATCATTAGTGATTCTGGCTGGAAGCCATAGAGCCCCATGGACAGATTGAACAGGCTTGCATGAATGTGATAGATAGGCACATACTGTAGTAGGCCTACTAGGCCTACTAGTTCTCAAAATGTACTATAGTAACTTTCTGCTGTGTGGTAAAAACCTACACTTCCTTAAACCATGGCGGAAAGTTTGATCATCCATGTTTGATGTTTCTTGTCAGACGATTTCCTTATGCATGTTTGGCAGACCACCGCAGTTAATAACCAGTTGAACCCAGCATGCTTATTGGGGAACAGTCGCCAAACATTGCAGATCTATCTCAGAGCTAGCGTCCTGGCAGGGTCCGTCGTGCAGACAGGCAAGCGCCTGCAGTGTCACAAGGTCACCATGAGAGCCCTGGTGAACAATGACAAAACAAAACGGCAAGGTGAAAGGCCTTCAATCTGGAAACAACCCCTTTATGCTCACAACAGAACACACATTGTCTTTATTTTCTGGTGGAGAATACCTCCTGGCTGCTATATTACACATGTTCTACCTGCACTATATGTATGTATTGTATTTACTGTAATTCCTGTTGGATATCCCAGTTGCTGAATCATTCTCCCTTGCTTCATTTATGTACACCTCATTGCTACTAACGGTTTGACCTTTACTTGTCTTAAACTTGTATTATATTGTATACAACCAGTATTATATCTTCTTACTGTTGTTGTTAGCACAGTCTGAGACTGTGTAGCATGTCACACCAACATTTCACTGCTTGTACTTGTATGAATGAGTGACAAATTAAACCCCTTGAATCTTGAATCACTGACTTTTGAGCCTCATCCTTTCAAATAAAGAGATATCTTGCAGCAATGAGAAACGCAGCATCGAGTCAGCCCAAAGCATCAAATAGTGCTGATCTGATGAACTATGGAAAAGTCAGGCATTTTCTCTGGGCACACTTTTCTTCAAATGGGAGTAGCCTACACTACAACACTCATTTTGATATGAAAGATGAGGAGGGTTTGAACAATGGAAGGAAAAGAATGTGGTTGTTTTGTTACAAATAAAGAATATTGCACCCGTCAGACTTATGTGGAGGTGTGTTGAACAGGCAGTATCCAAGATGTAGATTCTCCCTGTGGTGAGTTAGATGTACAGCGTTTCATAACGTCAAAGTTCTGAAAATCAACATGCTTCTGAGAATTCTTTTCGGCCCTTCCAAATCCTCAGAACCCTGACTCTTCCAAAGAGCTGAGAATGTGCCATGCTTGTATGCAATGCTCTTTTATAAACTCCTCCATATATGTGTCTTTGTCGGCAGAGACGGTGTGACTGTAGCCAGAACTCAAGGGGGAGAGACAGGCCTTATTCTGGGGTTCTTATGTTGTTTCAATCACCAGTCGACTGTACAAAGGAGGCGTCGTGACGGCGTGACGAGCACGGCTCGCCTCTGCCTTTGCTGTTGTCTCAGTTTGAGGCTCATAAAAGGAAGCGGAGCTGACAATGCCAGAGGCAGCAGGATCCAGATCCGCGGTCTGAGCATGAGAGAAGTGGCAGGCCGGCGTGGCACCAGCCTTTAGAAGAAGTTGTCCTTCACTGTGGTGCCAACCCTCCCCCGGGGGGGCAGCCCAAGAAGCAGCCTCTTATTTACCATATACAGGATTTCTCCCTGCCCCTTAATGAGCCAGGATATTCTGGATTGTGTCGACAGAGGCCGCATGCTTTGACTGAATATACGCTGTGGCTTCTTTGCTGAATTAAATAATGATAATTAAGAAAATATTAATCAAACTCTGTGTTGAGGGAGCAGGTCTCGCAGCTTAGCCTGTAGGAGTGCTCATTTACAGTATATGCATGTGACCCATAGAGCTTCAGGCACACACACACACACACACACATGCGCGCGTACGCATGCACACACGCACGCACACACACACACACACACACACACACACACACACACACACACACACACACACACACACACACACACACACACACACACACACACACACACACACACACACAATTATCCACGGACCTCTGTGGTCTACTATTCCATAATTAAACATCCTTTGTTCTCTGCATGAGAATTTGGTGTTAGTTAAGATCCGTCAAAGGGATGAGGGTATGCTGAAACAAAGAGAGAAGCCATCGATTCTCTGGGCCGTGCGTTCCACTCCACGCAATGAATTAATGAAAAGCACAAACGACTGCCTTCCCAATGTACAGTTGTTATGTCTGGCGGGCCAGCACAAGCTACAGCTGTGCTCTGAAACTTTAATGCTGCTGCATGGCTGCCTGAAGGGCTGCCGACTAGGCCTTGCTTGGGGGTTTGGGGTGAAGTAACGGAGGGACCTCAATCTAACTGGGACAGGATGTGTTGGAACCACCAAGAAAACTATTTCCACTGACCCTTAATGTTTAAACAGTGTCTGATACCTGCAGTGACAACCGACTGATGTCACCGGAAGTTCTCAGAAGGATATGAGATGTTTCCATTTCAATGTTGAGCAATTAGCCAAATTCTAATTCCTTTTTTTTCTCCCATGAGATGGAAAATCATTATTCTCCAACACAGATGCCACAAAGTAATTATATTGGAATAATTCCTTTACTTTTAGAGTGCCAGTGTTTGACTCTGGTTGTTATGGTAATAGCAGGCATCCCTTCACCTTCCCTGCATGCTCTGTGTTTGACATTCATGGGGTTAAAGTCCTCTGAATGATGAAGTGCCAGCGTTTGCGACTGTAAATTGCATCGTTTCAATTGAGGAGAGAGTTCCCCTTGGGTTTGCCGGAGGTCCCCACGGGCTGGCCTTGAACAGAACAGCATGTTGTACATCCACATAAAAAAAGGAAAAATATGGGGGTACTCTCCTCTTTATGGCGCAGAGATTAATCTGTCACCATATCAATGTGTAAATCTCACTCCCGGCTTTGCAAAATACCGTTTTACCTTACTTTACACAATTTTTTTTTATTGGCAATAAACATAAACCATCACAAAGGGCTAATGTTCTCATCAATATTATTACAAAATGATCATAAATTCAGTGCCTTGTTAAGATTTGAAGCCATCTCTCTCCTCAGTTATTCAGCCATTTGAAATTATATTAGAGAGTAGCATTATCTGTCTGACGCCAAAGATTTGAATCATGATACAGGGATTATATTTTAATCATCACTGGGCTACAAAATGCTACACAGTAAAACTCTCAGTGTTATATAGTCATCTGTGACTCCGAGAGTGTACAAATGTTGGATACATTTGTACATTCTCAGAGTTAAATTAGCACTGGGGATTTTACTGTGTAAGCTTTATTTTTCCTCCATAATATCTATTTTCTGTAATTCTTTTCTCTGTCTTTTGGGGCCATTCGTGCGTATCCTCCTGTAGAAATGCCTTGTCAACACTGTGGCGGATATTTCATCCTGGGAGACCGCAAACTAAACAGCAGAAACACACTGTATAGAAGCTTGTTTAGTAGTATGCAAATCATCTTTGCCGGAGGTAAAATTAACATTTTTAATTAAAATATTAGCACCAAACAAACATGGAAAAACACACTAATGATTAAATCATCTTGATAAAACCTCTTACTGGAAAATGAAAAAGAAAACAGAATTAATTCTCCGTAAGTCAAGAGAGAACGTCTGTAGCTAACACTTATCAAAAGATTGTGAGCATCTTATAAGTTTCCAATTTTGCAAATGCTTTTTGGATTAAGAGTAGATTTTGCTTAAATGCAAAGACTGCTTTAAAAAAAACCTTTTTTTCTCTGCCTCGTGCAAATAAAATATTCAACCTGGATATAATCTGTCATCAGATAAATATTCCCTGTAATAATTAGGAAATGAGATGAAAAAAATGTTATTCATGATCAAATATTTAATTTTATTAAATAATAAAGAGGACATCAAAGCAGTGCCTCAGCAGGCATTAGATAGTTTGAGGCCATGAAACAGAAGCGGCAGTGTGTTTATTATAACCTAACATATTACACTAGCGCTCTCTGGTGGACACCCAAGGAAACTGGAAGTAAGAAAAAGCCACAAGGAAGCCAGGCAGGAAGCATGAACAGGTCAAATCATTAAATGACCAAAAATCTTTATTGCACGTGTATAAGTGCTAGAAAGGTAAACTGCACATTTGAGCCTTAATACGCTGGTATGTGTTCTTGAGAATAATTTCTGTGTACTGCAGGCTGATGTCCAAGATACAAAGTAACATAGAACTGCTATCCTTTCCTTGACATTTTATAGTTAATATTTCCCTATGATCATCATCCCAACATCCTATTCAGCAGTGGAAACTGGACATCATGAGAAAGCAGATATCCTTCATTCTTCAGCCACAAGTGCATGAGGAACAAAGACACAGCAGGAGCAGGTTAGGACCTGGATGCAGGGCCAAATTAGCATTGGGCCAGTGGGGCTGGGGTCCTTGGCTCTCAGGGGCCGTTCGGGGAAACTGGACTGTGCAGTACTGATTTGCCACTAGTACGAGTGGCAAATCGAGTGGCAAAGTGAGTGACAAAGTGAATTTAATGTTGTTTAAAGTCATTTAATTCAATCAAATAGGACTTATCTGTTTGGATGTATGGGCTGTCAAGGCCAGAAAGTAGTTTTTTTGTCACTCAGTAGGCATTCCTGCATAACTTCCGGGTATGATGATGATGTCACGCGCATACCCTCTATTCTAAATATTGTTTAAATACATGTTCAATATTGTATCTGTTCTGTATTATGTAGTCACCACTCATATACAATGATGGTCTTGTACAGAGACTGGTGCCATTGTATGAGGTCCACCTCACAGTGTTAGAGCACTGAGGCCATTATTCTGTATGAGGTCCACCTCACAGTGTTAGAGCACTGAGGCCATTATTCTGTATGAGGTCCACCTCACAGTGTTAGAGCACTGAGGTCCACCTCACAGTGTTAGAGCACTGAGGTCCACCTCACCGTGTTAGAGCACTGAGGCCATTATTCTGGTCACCACTGTGGTGTTACTGTAAGAAATGGAACATCCTTTCTAGTCTACTGGAAGCTCCCATAAGTCCCATGTTAGACCCAGAGAGTCTACTGGAAGCTCCCATAAGTCCCATGTTAGACCCAGAGAGTCTACTGGAAGCTCCCATGAGTCCCATGTTAGACCCAGAGAGTCTACTGGAAGCTCCCATAAGTCCCATGTTAGACCCAGAGAGTCTACTGGAAGCTCCCATAAGTCCCATGTTAGACCCAGAGAGTCTACTGGAAGCTCCCATAAGTCCCATGTTAGACCCAGAGAGTCTACTGGAAGCTCCCAGAAGTCCCATGTTAGACCCAGAGAGTCTACTGGAAGCTCCCATAAGTCCCATGTTAGACCCAGAGAGTCTACTGGAAGCTCCCATAAGTCCCATGTTAGACCCAGAAGCTCCCATAAGTCCCATGTTAGACCCAGAGAGTCTACTGGAAGCTCCCATAAGTCCCATGTTAGACCCAGAAGCTCCCATAAGTCCCATGTTAGACCCAGAAGCTCCCATAAGTCCCATGTTAGAAATGTTGGTTAGTATAAACTTTTATGATTCAAATGTCATCGATAGGCTTAGAAAATGAGATTAAGCTTGGTTGCTAAAAGTTGCACGTTGAGCAATTTGAGTAATTAGTATAATATGTGACCATACTACAATTAACAACCTGTATAAGCAGTGGCGCAACTCCCACCAAACGCTGGGAGGGGTGGATGGAGGGGCCAAACCACCTTAACGTGGGGTTATGGTTGGGGTTTGGGGTCGGACTACAGAGAGGTTGTTCCAGTGCCTCCACGCTACCCAAAACCCCCCCGAAATGCACATACAAAACTGCGTTTTGGCACAGTTATTATTATTATGAATTACCTGGCTGTGATTCCTCCTCCTCCCATGTGTCTCAAAACGTAAAAGTTTAACCACATTATCAGCAGCTCGAGCATGGTCAAAACTCACTGACCATCTGTAAGTGAGTGTTGGGCTGCAAAACTCATGCGAGAGAAAAAAAAGGAAGAAAAAAGAAACAACTGCAGCTTACCGGTGTTGACAGTTGTGGAGCTTTCATTAGCGACGCGTCGATCTCCTCCTTTCCCCATGAATCCAAAAATAGTGTAATAATAATAATATACAAAAATACTTCCACAGCCTTACTAGAGCATGGTTCCCAAAGTGGGGTCCAGGGACCCCCAGGGGTCCTTGAGCGAGTTCCTTCCAGGGGGTACCCAGCTACATGATAGTTAATTGGAACCAAATGGACCCTTATGGCATGTCATGTGGACGCTCTCAGAGTTAAATTAACATTGATTTTACATTATCAATTGGAGTCCCACAGGTAGAAATGCCATTAAAAGGGGGTCCGTAGCCTAATGGCAATGCTTGTCAAACTGGGGGTGCTTGAAATTAAACGGGTTGAGAATCACTGCTGGAAATCTTCTCTTATGGGGGTCCCTGGCATATCTTTTCAAATGGGGGGTCCGCGGGCGAATAATTGTCCATTTGGGGGTCATTGACACGAAAAGGTTTGGGAACCACTGTACTAGAGGATAAAGTATCCATCTTCTCGGTCAACACACGTGTTGACAGCATACAGTATGTAAACAAGAACTGTGTGAGCTGTGAGTGTGACACACCAAAAGTGGGGACCTATGTTCCTGTATTATTAGAATCATTAGACAATCACCACAGAGTGCAAAGCATAATGTGTCACTGATGGCGGTGTAACAAGCTAACAGATACGGCTACGGGACAAGAGCGAGGGAACGGCAGAACGGGCAAAACCATTTTGGGATTTACACGACGACACAACATGTGACGTTGCAGGGGACCCCCCAACTCATTTGGAGGGGACAAGGCAGGGGACAAGGCAGGGGACCTCGCGTCCCCTACCCAGTTGTGCCTATGTGTATAAGGCAAAAACATCACAATTTCATTATGCTTTAAGTAGCATGTGATATATCAAACTAGGGAGTTTTCATCATTCTGAATCCATCCAAGCATTAGTTTTGCACAAAAAACACTCCTTGGGCTAAAAACAGCCATAGCCCAAATGTGCTGACCTCATCACATTTGTGATGACGTCTATGGCCGTTTGGAGCCCAAGGAGTGTTTTTTGTGCAAAACTAATGCTTGGAATGGATTCAAAATGATAGTTTGACATGTCAAAGAATGTTAAAGAATGTTAAAGAATGATCAAATTTAGATTATTTTTGCCTTATACAGGTTGTTAATAGTATGGTCACAATTATGCTAATTACTCAAATTGATCAACTTTTAGCAACCAAGCTGAATTTCATCCATTAGGCCTATAGACATTTCTATCATAAAGGTTTATACTAATCACCACTTCTGGGTTCATGAAAATTCCAGTAGACTATTCTGGAAATGTACTCGCAGAACACAGATGACGTAAACTATACTAAGAACTAATATGTATTATAAAAACAACAAGAAGAAGATGACAAAGAAGAAGACACTAAGTACAAAAATACACTGCACAATGATCTAGTACACAGACAACGCCCTGAGGGCCTCGCCTTTTTTTTTTCTTCACAGTTTTGTTTATTCAAGATTTCAGGGTATACAGTACATCAAATAATATGACAGTATATGTGACACACCCATACGGAACATACCAAAGAGATAACATGTACATATAAATGTCGTGACCACTTTATGCTAAATATTGTGGTAGCATAAAAGAAAAATAAATTGTATAGTCCTATGCTAACAGGGAAGTGACACTGATAGTTACAAACCACATAACCTGAATCAAGTTTTGAAACAAAAACACAAACGTACGACAAGACAAGGCAAGACAAGACAAGACAAGACAAGACAAGACAAGACAAGACAAGACAAGACAAGACAAGACAAGACAAGACAAGACAAGACATGGCATGGTCATTGGTCACCCCTCCAAAACATAATGGACGTGGCAGTGCACCCACACATGGTTCCTAATAATAAATATACTGGACAACCCAGCTGCGTCGGGAATCATATATCTAGCATGCTCAGATTCAGGATTAAACTCATTCAATCTGGAATAGCTTGGAACTGCAAGTAATTTACAAGTGCGAGGAAGGGGCCCCATGTGTCTTCAAATTTGGATACCGAGCCTCTCAGGGTACATCTAATTTTTTTTTAATTTAATAAAGTGGAGTACATCTCTAATCCAGTGAAGATGGGTTGGGGGAGGGCCTCGCCTTTTAGTCGCGTGCACGCATCCGCCTGGGTGATGGCAGACAGCAGACTGCTGGGCGAGCGCTGGCGCTTTGGCATGGGGGTCATATCAACATATGGAATTAATTCTGTACTGGCCATATATGGAGCGTGTCTTGAATGTACAGGGTTTGATGAGGTCAGATCAACAAGAGTTGCTGGTCGGCATAGGGAATAGGGAAAAATGACAGAGACAGTCTGCAGGCAAATTTACATACTCTACATGTTTACCTATAATTACATTTCTCACTGTACCTAAGTCATAAGTAGGCCTACACTATCTCTGAGATACAGTAGTTAAGGAGTAGGCATCCCATGGCCTCTTTCTCTGCTTGGGAAACACTGGTACATGGAACATATTTAGAAAACCACAGGTCAGTTTGTACCAGTTCGGTTATTTTATAACAGTATGCCTATAGAGCAATTTTCCCATGTCAACCACCTTCCCCTTGGCTCCCTTGCTCCAAGCAGACAAGAGGCACTGCATGATGCAATGCTGGTGCAAGTCACTGCATGGTAGCTGCAGCATTCCTGTAGGAATATTGTACAGTACCTACGTCTCACATCTGTTCCCCCAAAAATGTCCCAAAAGCTGAATATAACCAAATTTAAGCAAGAAAAATAAAGTGCATAATTACCTTCATGGCTTCACTGACTCTGTTGGCAAAGTAAAGAGTTTGTTCTCAAAGCAGTGAACTGGAACATAAATGATAAATACATATATTGAACAAGCATTTGACAAGTCATGTTCCATAATAGCTTTGGAGGTGATTGATTATCATTATGGCATTTGTATTAAATTCTGCACAGGACCGTGAAGTGAGGGTGAGAAGGCCAATTACCTGGTATGTGCAATACAGGTCCCTAAATGGGAATTGAACTGGGGACATGGTTACAGGTCAGCAGTTCTTACTGACATGATACTGACCATGATACTGACCCTGATACTGGCATGACACTGACATGATATTGACCATCATACTGACATGATACTGACCATGATACTGACATGACACTGACATGATATTGACCACCATACTGACATGATACTGACCATGATACTGAGTTACATGATACTGACACACATGATACTAACCATGATATTGACCATACTGACATACTGACCATGATACTGACACTAAGAGCTTGCAGCTGAAAGGAAGTGGCGCAAGACAAAGCTACCAGATGACCTCTCCCACTTTCACTCACTACTCTCTGCCTTCTCCCTCTCACTAACCACTGCTAAAACCTCCTTCTACCACTCCTCCAATCCTGCACTTCTAACCCAAGGAAGCTCTTCTCAACTTTCTCCTCCTTCCTTAAACCCCCTCACCCCACTCAACCCTCATCCCTCACTGCTGAGGCTTTTGTCACCTACTTCGAAAAAAGGTTGATGATATCAGTAGCACCTTTTCCCCCCTCCCCCATAAAGAAGCGTCTGACTCAACCAAAACTAACCCCAACATACCATGCATGTCCTCCTTCTCTCCTCTATCCCCATACAAGGTCCTAAAACTAGTCACATCCACTAGACCTACCACCTGTCCTCTCGACCCCGTCCCGTCTCCAATCTTCCAGACCATCGCACCTGATCTCCTCCCCTTCATCACCTTCATCATCAACACCTCGGTAACCTCAGGCTGGGTCCCATCTGCCTCCAAGTCAGCCAGGGTAACGCCACTCCTCAAGAAACCAACTCTTGACCCCTCAGATGTCAAGAACTACAGACCGGTATCACTCCTTTCCTTTCTTTCCAAAACTCTTGAACGTGTTGTCTCTAACCAGCTCTCTCTCCATCTCTCACAGAACAACCTGCTGGATCCCAACCAGTCAGGATTAAAAAAGGCCCACTCCACGTAAACTTCACTCCTCGCAGTCACAGAAGCACTACATGCTGCCCAGGCTGCTTCCCACTCTGCAGTCTTGATTCTTCTAGACCTATCAGCAGCATTTGACACAGTGAACCACCAGCTGACAGTAGACACCCTAGCTGATCTAGGCATCTGCGGGACGGTGCTAAAGTGGTTCTCCTCCTACCTCACCGACCGGACCTACCAGGTTTCTTGGAAAGGTTTGCTATCATCCCCCCGTACCCTCCAAACTGGGGGAGGGATCTGTACTTGGTCCCCTCCTTTTCTCCCTGTACACTACATCACTGCTCACAATCTATCTTATCACTGCTATGCCGATGACACACAACTGTTTCTATACTCCCCCCTCTGCTACTCAGGTGGAAGAGTGCATCACTGCATGCCTGGCTGACATCTCACAGTGGATGTCTTCCAACCACCTCAAGCTGAACCCAGACAAGACTGAGCTTCTCTTCTTCCCAGCTATGTCCTGCCCCATGTGGGAGCTAAGAATTTCCATAGATAACGCCTTGGTTACGTCTGTCCCAACAGCCAGGAACCTTGGTGTTGTCCTGGACAGTCAGTCAGTACAGCTGTCACTCGATCCTGTAGGTTTACACTCTATAACATACGACGAATTAGACCATTCCTCACACAGTCAGCCCAGCTCCTAATTCAGACAACAGTCTTGTCAAAACTTGACTATTGTAACTCCCATTTGTAAATGAGGCATGTATGGGTGGGTATTTTGCATGGTACTTTGCATGGTTTTCGATCATCCAAAACTGTAGGTTACTTCAGTAACCCCAGTTAGTTAAGGAAGTGAGCAACGTGAGTCACCCTATGGGAGAGCACCATCTTGTGGCGTGAACAATTTTCTTATTGGTTCCGGCTTTTGCGCATCATGGCATGACGGTGCCTCCCTCTGAGGTGATAAAGCCAGCCGCTGCCGTGCCGTGTCATTCCTATCAACCATTATTCTTCTGCTCGCGTTAAGCAAGAAGGGTACTTTTTCGGGCGACTCACGTCACTCAATCCCTTAACTAGCTGTGGTTATTGAAGTAACCTAGAGTTAGTTTAAGGTCGTCCACTAGTGAGTCGCCCTATGGGAGTTGCATACACCCCCGTACCTCTACCACTAGTTGAATATGGGCCCAACCATGGTCCCCCTTCTCAGGAGGGCGTGCACACCTCACGTCAACACCCTCAGATCGGGAAACAGAGCACAGGGGCTATCCGGGTGACCGACCTAGAAAACCCTATCTAGGGAGCCGGCAGTCTGTACTGCCATATGTGCTCCAGGATAAGCTGACTGTCATAGACCGCCTTATGACCAGTCACCACATCCACACGCTCACAGAGGGGAAATTCTTAGGCATGAACGCCAGGTTCGGCCTAATAGACACTCTGGAGTGTCTGTTTTGCGGTTGTCAGGGCAACCAATAGAGCGGTCTTCAGTGAGAGGAACTTCAAGCTCAGATCCCAGGAAGGGACCAGAGACCTAGAAACTGGACAGGCGCGCACAATGCTTTTCGTGAATCGGCGGACCAGCAGCTGTTCACCTACCGTCTTGGTGGTATGACAAAATGGCTGCCATATTGACCTTCACTGAGGAGAGGCCTAAGCCTCTATCCAGAAACTCCTAGGTCAGAATGTGCACCACCGAGGCCTGGAACGGGATAACCTGATTAGGTCTGGCTGAGCACCAACGTTCAAACGTTGTGTTGTACCATTGTCTGGTCGACGGGGCCCTGGCACCCAGAATCGCCGCGGCGACATTCGTGGGCAGGCCTTCGGTGTTCAGGTTCAGCCCCTCACGGGCCAAACGCAGAGATCTAGGTCCTACGGACACGGGTGGAAGACCTCGTGCCCCGTCTGCGTGAGCAGATCTCTCCGTAGTAGGAGCTGCCAATGCTGGTCATACAGGACCTCCAAGACCCCCACGCTGGGGCCACCAGTAGCATGCTAAGACCTTGAGTCCTCACCCTGGCCAGAGTGAAAGGGAGGATACGTAGAGCAGACCTTTTGACCAAGGGTGTGCCAACGCATCCAGGCCTAAAGTCGGAGAGAGTTGACACTTTTTATTTTTTTATTGTTTATTTTATTTGTAAAGAGAAATACGTTACACATTTCTTAAACAGAAAAGTCTTTAGTGCATTTCCCAAGTTTCTTTTTTTCAACCCTTTTCTCTCTCCCCCGTCCCATGTCATCCCTTCTCCAAGTGACACCATCTCCAATGTCTCTGTATAGTTCTCACTTTCTTCAGGTGCATTACAGTATTAGGACAACACATAACAGGTGCATGCTCAATTTATTACTTCAGAAGGAACACTTCAAAGGAGAAAAAAAGCCAAAAAAAAGAAAAGGAAAGGAGAAACAAAATGAAAGTATTTACAATATTGCTGAGGGGAACAAAAACAAGACAGTTTTGGACTGTGATCAAAAGAGGAGAAAGGGTGTCTTAAACAACTAGTAAGACGCCTTAGGCGAGAAGCGACTGCAGGGCTGAGAATAAGGTCACTTCATTATGTCAGCACTACAGCGGAGCAGACAGACGGTGAAATCTCTACCGAAGTCTTTATGTCACTCGCTCATCCCCTGGTCCAGGGCCGTAGAAGTTTCATTTTAAATTGTCTCATATAACTAAAAAATCACACCCGTGTGAACTGAGTGGTGTAAGGTTTTATATAGCATGATCAGCTGTGGTCTGACATAATGTCTGACGTAATGAAATCACACCCGGATGTGATTTCAAAACTGGCTGTTTTTGCGCAGAGAAAATGACCACGGTTGCTACGGTCATCCAGTTCACCCGGGTGTGATTTAATTACGTCAGAAATTATTTTGAACATAGCAACCATGGTCATTTTTTTCTGCACACAAAAGCCAGTTGTAGGAGTGGTTTACACCACTCAAAAACATTGCATGGATGCACCTGGGACGTATCCTCAGTGATGTATCCCAAGGTCATCCGGGTTTCGCGTCTGGCAACATCATACCCCTCACTCAGGTGACTCAGTCGGGGTGATCAAGTCCCAACTTACATCCCAGTAGCTACCCTCGATCAGTCCCATTAGGGAAAGACCAAGGCCACACAATCCGTTGCTCCGGTCTCTGTGTTGTCACAACAGAAATTTTTAAGAATTCGACAGCAGTAACATTAGCGTTTTCTCTCAGTCAGTTGATTCTTTATATCCATATGAGTCAAACCACCGCGATCATTTGTTTATTTTTGGAACACAGTTCTTATTTATTCTCGAAATGTACAGAAACAAGTTTCTGAGGACATTTCTCAATGCACTTTCGCACAAAATACAGAAATGCAACAGTATAAGTACAAGTAAAGCATGAAAACGTACAAGCCAAGGCTCTTCAAAGCGTACGTGTGTGTGTGTGTGTGTGTGTGTGTGTGTGTGTGTGTGTGTGTGTGTGTGTGTGTGTGTGTGTGTGTGTGTGTGTGTGTGTGTGTGTGTGTGTGTGTGTGCAGGAAGTGTGACAGGCTTCCTGTACTATGTACAGGAAATGTTCCACGTTTTCATAGTAACTGACCTGCGGTCGCAGTTATTATAAAGATCATCATAAAGCATTCGTTGTAACGAAGACGTGACAGGCCGTGAGTGACAGCAGGTGCTTGTCACACCACGTCAGTAGCCTGCATGTGTGCCAACATATGCAGGCGTAAGGACTTGAGTCCTCCCTGTCTGTTGATGTAGCACATTGTGCTGGTGTCGTTGGTTCGTACAAGAACATGACAACCCTGTATGAACGGGTCGAAGTGCCACAGAGCAAGGAAAACCGCCAGGAGCTCCAGATAGTTGATGTGGGCAAGCCTCAGGGATCCGTCCCCTCACCTCTGGCCTTCCTGCACCCCTACAGGCTGGCATCCGTGGTGACAATCTTCCTGGCCAAGGTCAGTCCCAGTGGGACGTGCTCCGTCAAGATACGTCTGTCTGACCAACACCTGAGTGCGAGTGCGCAGTCCGCAGGCACCGTCACTCGCTGTGAAAGGCACATGGTGGGCACATGTAGAGATCCTATCCATCTCTGAAAAGGTCTCATTTGCAGTCTGCCTAGTCGTACTAGTGAGATGGCCGACGCCATGAGTCCGGCCATTCCAGAAAGCGTCAATCCTCGCTTGGCTCAACCGAACCGTGTAGGAGACTGAGTCCAGTGCTATGCCTATGAAGTCTATCGACCTTGTGGGCACAATCACGCTCTTCTCTGGATTTATGGTGAAACCTAGGGAAGACATGTGGAGCACCACTTGAGTTGTGTTCCAGGCCAGTTTTCAGCAGTGTAGCAAATAGCCCAGCTCGGGCTGGCTAACTGATATCCCGTGACGAGACTTGTTAGTTGGAGTGGGTCCCCCTGAAAACATCCTATCTGAAAACCTATGAAGCCATCAAAAGAGGAATCCCAAAGAGGTATCCCGACCTCGTACAGTTTAATTAGCGTTAAGGTAAACAAACCTAGCATCACAATCACATACCTTGTTGTCTTGGGGAGATGGCCCAGCCAGGGAAGACAGTGTCCTCACCATTCTAGTTTCCTGCGATAGCGCTGTGGGACGTCCAGAGCCCGACAGCCCATGCACGTGAAGCATTAGTGGCGGTGGTCGTTCGGGGCGTTGGGCGTCTGTGTCCGCCACCCCACCGCTGCAGCATCTTGTCATGCAGGTCTTCCGTGGGAGCTTGGAGACCTTCTAGTTAGCCATGCTAAATACGACGTGGGCTCGGAGGCAGAACAAGGCCCAAGGCCCAAATATATTTGTCTCCACCAGGCCGAAGGCATGGGGAGAGAGTATGTTTTGCACTCCGTCCGTGTGTGTGTGTGTGTGTGCGTGTGTGCGTCCTTCCTTCCGTCCGTCTGTTACCAGCTAATCTCCGGCACCGTTGGCCCGATCCATGCCAAACTTTGCACACACACTCCCTGGATGCCAACGATGAACCTCTGCCCCGCATTTTCCAGAACGGCCTGTTATAGCGCCACCATGAGGCAGCTTTTCACATGTTTTTACCTAAAACTGCACCGATCTGCGTGAAACGTTGCATGCACACTCCCTAGAGGCCAAGGACAAACCGTTGACCTGCATTTTCCGCATCTGCCTTTTATAGCGCCACCAGGAGGCCGACTTTTGTAAAACACATTTTTTGATATTACTCCTCCAGATTCTGTCCAAAAATCTCACAAATCGTTACACACTATCTCTATGGTCATGTGCTCAAGTCGGATCTGTCCGATATTTCATATTCCATCCTAATTGGCTATAATTAGCTTTCACAGCATGCAATTTACGTGAAATCTTTCACACATTTTCTTACTGGGCTGAGGAATATATCCCACCCTTTTCACATTGGCCTGTTATAGCGCCACCAACAGGTTGATTTTTGCAAAACACATTTTTGGAACAAAATGCCTCAAATCATCCAATTGCCATCAAAGGCAAACATGTTTATATTACTCCTAAACATTTTGCCAAACATCTCACACAGTCCTATCCTCCTGGTGGAGACCTGTGCCCAGAAGGGCACTTTTTCTAGTTTATCCTACTTCAACCTTTTTCATACTTATTTTACAAGTTGCAATTCATTGCATGCTTGTATTTGATCCAATATTATTTGTGATATTTTGTTTTGTCCATATTGCCCAGCCCTCATTTTTTTGTTTAGTTCCATGCATGGATGTTTATCTCCAGCAGGCCTAATGTATTATTGTGTCTGACTCTGACTCAGACATGGATGTTTTTAAATGTAAATGATTTGAAACTCTGCCTTGTGTTTTCTTCACTGCAGTTCTGTTAATATCTACAGAAGTGCTTGTGTTTATAATTCCATAACGGTATGTAACAAATTAAGGTAATGTATACTGTCTGGTTTCAGCCCCTAGCTCCTACCAAAATGACAGGAATCATTCACCAGCAGGCTATCCTTCAGCTGATTAGACCAGGCTCAGCTGGCACCCGCAGGTGAGTCCACTCAGGCTGGGCAATCAGGGAAGGGAACCAGCGACACGAATCCACAGAGGGGTGCCCGGGCCACGGCCATTTCTGAGGTGTATAACATTAACTGATATTAGTTACACATTGCCTACAGGAAACTAATGCATGGAGCAGCAGTGCCCTGTAGGCCATGTGTAGCTAATCAGTTAATTTAACTTAATAACTTCAGTAATGGCCACGCCCAGGGCACCCCTCTGTAGATTTGTCTTTACCAGGTCTACCCAAGCACCTAGCCAGTTGAAGTGGTAAAGAACAAGTGGAGCAGGACTTGAATGGAATGAGAAAGAGATGCAAGACAGAGAAGAATGGAGGATGTGAAGGGTTAACAACTACAGCACAGGGAGTGGTTTCTCATGTGACGCAAATCTAGTGAAATGAAAGTTAAACAGGGAAACTAGTTCGGAGGCAGCATACACTCTACAAACACTGACTGAACACGACTTTTATGAACATACTGTAGTGAAAAGGTGAGTACACCTAAGGACTTAATGATTCAGTAACTGAGAATATTGTGTTGTAACTGTATCCAGACTTCTCATATTTACGTATTCCTTTAAATTCCCCTGTTTAATATTTGTATGGTTTCCAGGAAGTACAGCCTGAGGTATATCGTCAACATTAGAGTGTTCGACTCCCGTTGCCGATCTGATTCATAACTATTCAGCTGTGAGAAGTTAATATTCTTTTTTTTTTTTTTTTTTTTTTAGGGTGTAAACATGGCTTCTGTCAGCATTCTTCTGTCTGAAGAGCAGTTCCTGTGTTCCATCTGTCTGGATGTGTTCACTGATCCAGTCAGCACTCCATGTGGACACAACTACTGCAAAACCTGCATCACACATTACTGGGACAGTAATGATGTGTGTCTGTGTCCACTATGTCAAACAATCTTCTGTACGAGACCAGACATCCTTGTCAACACTTTCATTTCTGAGATGGCTGATCAGTTCAGGAAATCCAAGCAGCTGAACAAAACCTCCATCACAAACCAAGACCCTGCTGAACCAGATGAAGTATCCTGTGACGTCTGTACTGAGACCAAGCTCAAAGCCTTTCAATCCTGCCTGGTGTGTCTGACCTCCTACTGTGAGACTCACCTGGAGCCTCATCAGAGAGTCACACCGTTAAAACGACACAAACTAATCAAACCTGTAAAGAACCTGGAAGATTTTATTTGTAAGGAACATGACAAACCTCTGGAGCTGTTCTGTAAGACCGACCACATGTGTGTTTGTCAGATCTGCACAAAGTCAGACCACAAGCTACATAACATTGTATCTCTAGAAGAGGCATATGACGGAAAGAAGGCTGAGCTGGGAAAGACAGAGGCTGAAGTTCAGCAGATGATCCAGGAGAGACGAGAGAAGATTCAGGAGGTCACACACTCAGTAGAACTCGGTAAGAAAGATGCAGACAGAGAGATGGCATACAGTGGTCAGGTCTTCACTGCTCTGATCAGCTGTATTCAGAGAAGCCAGGCTGAGCTCATTGATGAGATTGAAGAGAAGCAGAAAACAACAGAGAAACAAGCCGAAGGATTCATCAAAGATCTGCAACAAGAAATCACTGAGTTAAAGAAGAGAAGCTCTGAGCTGATGCAGCTCTCTCACACTGAAGACCACCTCCACCTCCTCCAGAACATCCCATCCACCAACACCCCTCCACCCACCCAGGTCAATGTCCATAAATCTTCATATGTGGAGACTGTGAGGACCGCTTTGAAGACACTCAGTCAAGAGATGGAGAAGAAGCTACGTGATGCAGAGCTGACTATGAGGTTCAGGTTAAAGGGAAGACTAGTTGGGCTATAGGAGTGGCCAGGGAGTCAATCAATAGGAAACAAGTCATACAGAGTCCCAATCGGGGTTTCTGGTCTATAGGGTTTATTCATGGAAATGAGTACAGGACTCTTACTGACCCTTGTGTCATCCTTCCTGTAAAACAGAAGGTCCAGACAGTGGGAGTGTTTGTGGATTATGAGGAGGGTCTGGTCTCCTTTTATGATGTGGAGGCCAGAGTTCATCTCTACTCTTTCACTGACTGCACCTTCACTGAGAAACTCTATCCAATTGTTAATCCTAATCCCATTGATGGTGGTAAAAACTCTGCTCCTCTGATCTTCTCTCCGATCAATCACACAGATTAGACTAATTTAACCTGCAGTCTGTTTTCAATTATAACAAATGTTTATATTAAAAGTTCAATTCAACTGTCATTTCAATGAAAAACAAGAAACTATTGTACATGTGTTAATTAGAACTAATTACAGACTAATTATGTCTACATGTGAATTGCATGTGCAATACTGTGGCTGTCTTGGTTTTCTTTCCTTTTCGCTTTCTTTTCTTTTTGTTTTGTTTTTTATGGTATGGCATGGATGATGAGTAGAACTGGAGGAACCCCCTCGTCCCCCGTCCCACTGTTTTTTGTTTTTATTTGTTTTGTCTGCTGGTCAGTTTTGTAAAGTATGTATTTTGTAAAGTATGTGCATGTACGTGGAAAAATTAAAAAAACAATACAAATATTTAAAAAGAACTACAGACTAATATACTAAATGAGCTCTCCATTGAAACATGTATTATTTAGATGAACCAGTTAAGATCCAAAAGGTCACAACATTGTAGTTTTTGTACTTTTCTTTTACTTGTACTATTTTCTAAGAATGCAATGATTTTGATATGAATGATTGGTTATTTTATGTAGCTGCAAGTTATGAATTATAGAAGATGAAAATGTGAAATCTCTAGTTGTAATTATGTGCAAATGCCTGTGAACTGCTTTAATTTAAAAATGTTAATTTTAATGAATGACCACTTTTTTATCCCCTTAGGTGTAATATGGAAATGTATAACTTAACATGTGGTCTGACTGAAGCAATGATTCCCACTCTTTCTCATGATCCAAAAGAGAAATCTATAGCGCACATATAGTTTGTTTCCTGAGAGGTAAACAGTAGGGGTGGGGGTTATGCCTGTAAAATGTTTTTACGAATAAAACAAATGAAGTCAGAACAACTGGCCAGCAGAGTTTATGAAAATTAGCATCATGAAAATTAATCTAATTTGATCATTTTGAACATGTAAAAGATATATGTCTTAGATATTTGACAATTTGGCCAATGTTTGACTTTTATAGTATAGTGTGTTGATTACTTTTGAATGGTGCAATTATGGTCTTATTTTTTTTAATTTAAAAAATGTCTTAGTTACAATTCCTTAAATTGCTACTTTAGAAATATGCAGATACCCCTACAAAAGGCCTACAAAACATACAGTATGATGTATTTTATTACATTTCCATAGGGACATTTCCCCACCAACATAGAATGATATCAGTAATAATAGTAGCCTATACACAGCATGCAATAATGATATTCAAACTTTCTTTAATAGATAGATTGGCCTGTTTTGAACAAACAGCCTCAAATCATGAAACGCCACCAACAGGTGGATTTTTGCAAAACACATTTTTGGAACAAAATGCCTCAAATCATCCAATTCCCATCCAAGTAAGAAGAAATGGCACCCTTTTCACATTGGCCTATTATAGCGCCACTAGGAGGCCACAACCTGACCTGCCCTGGTGGAGACCTGTGCCCCGAGGGGCACTTTATCTAGTTAGTCATGATACTGTAGCTTAGTTTTCATTTAGTTTCTATTTAGTTTTCATCAGTGAAAAAAGGTAGTTGACGAACGTTTTTTTTGTCATAGTATTAGTCGACGAAATCAACACTCCTGGCAAAAACATAGGCCTCAAAATCTACTAATATCAGCGTGTAAGTATCTAAAAAATATATATCTTCACTCCAGCTATGTCCATCTTTGTGTAAACCCAAACGATAAAAAGCGGCACATTCGACCTATTATATTCTCCCCCGTTGGGGACTTAAAAAAACTACAAATGGATATTGACAGTAGGTCTATAAGACTGCACCACAGGCTGAGCAGATGGTCGCTGTTGTTGGCCTGTGGCTGGACAGTGCTCAAATAGGCCATGTATAGTTTCGTACTGCATTGTCATATGCCTGAGGATTAGACAAAATAATGTACATCATTCTTCTTTCAACATACAGTCATAGGCTGTGGTCCCCATAAACATTGAATCATAGCTTGTAATGTCTCTGACATGTGGGTATAATAAGCAATACTGCAGTAAGAGTCAAAGTTTAATAAATGAAAGCAGATTCACATTTTATATTTTGACTCGTTAAGACGTGCCCAAATAGCTGCTAGTGTTCTATAGTTAATTAAGGCAATGCATAACAGTCCATGCCTTCTCTCCAAACAGTTAAGTTATTTTCATTCAAATGTTACACTGGTGCCCTCTGCTGGAGAACCACATGCATTGTTCACTGAAACAAACAAAATGTCAAAGCATTCATTTATCAAAGCATTTTTATTGTCTGTACATGTTAAAAACTGTAAACTGTGCTTTGGCACCTTAATACTTTGTTAATGTAAAACTGTCTTCTGGAAAATAATTTCCATGTAGCACTGTCCAATTTCGATATGAAAAGAAAAGTAAGCACTGCATTTGCACTGTTGGTTTATATTTGTAATCCAGTGGTCACCCTCTCCACCAGCCTATCCAAGAGTGGAAACTGGTCATTATGAGAAAGCTAGATGTCATTCGTGCTTCAGTCATCTCCACCACACAGGCTAAGCAGAGCCCTCTGGTAGTCGCCTTTGGTGTGTTCCTGAATGTGGAACAAATACACAGCATGAGATCAATTCCTATTCTAAATTGTTTAAATAAATGTTCAATATTGTATATGATCTGTATTATGTTGACACCTACAGTGATGGTCTTGTACAGGGACTGGCCATTGTGTGCCTTGAACTCTGTTCGGATCTTCATGAGATCCACTTCACAGCGTGACACCATTATTCTGGTCACCACCTTCTCCTTGGCTCCCTTGCCCTAAGCAGACAAGAGGCACTGAGATACATACAGTAGCAAACACTAAGCACTCTATAAGCTCAGAGTGATGCAATGCTGGTGTAAGCCACTGGCAGCTGCAGCATTCCTGTAGGAATATTGTACTTTCACAAGAACATGTACAGTACATCTCACATGCATTGCATCTGTTCCCAAAAATATCCCCAAAACTGAAAATAACCAAATTTCAGCAAGAAAAATAAAGTGGGTGTTATAAATTACCTTCATGCCTTCACTGAGTCTGTTGGCAAAGTACAGCTGTTTGTTCTCAAAGCACTGAACTGGAACATAAATGCAAAATAAATAAACATTTGATAAGTCATGTTCCATCCTAGCTGATTCAGGAACTTGAACTAATGTACAGTACATACATTTGTTATGACTGATTTTAGAACTTGATAAAAATTACATAAATATAGTCAAGTGCAGACCTGTCTCCCGAGGAGGCGAGACTGAAGCCTGAGTCTCCGGACATAAAAACACGCACACGCACACGCACACACACACACAAGTGCGGAGTACGTACCCAGTGTGAGGAATGACTTTTCTAGGTCTCCTTTAACTTCTTTGCGGATGCTCTCCTGCATGTCATATGGGCTATAGTTCTTATATCTGTCAAATACTAGCAAGGGAGAGAGAACAATTAGTCAGTGGTTACAGTATTTACTCTGCATTAGAACACAAAGCGCATACAAGTCTGCTTATCTTTATAGCACTTTTATTAGAATTCTGCATAGGACAGTGAAGAGAGACTTGGAGGTGAGGGTGAGGTGAGGAGGCTTACAATGTGCAACAAAGGTCCCTATAATTGATAATCAAACTGGCGACATTAAGGTTACGGGATCAGTGATTCTTAGTTCTTACTGACCTAGTAACCAAGTCAAATCAACCTGCAGCTGACCCCTGTTCAAAATTCAAATCTGACCCGAGACACTTTGCTTGCATGTCATCGGCCTTCCCTCTTATGTGCACTTCATTAGACATTTGTTAAGAAGACTTAATGCTGTAACTTGACTGGATCTTGTACCTTTCTGGAGGTGGGGTACACTTCTCTCTGACATAATGGAGATCCATGTAGCCACATCTGTTCCTTTCGTCCCAACTCCAGCATTGTATAGAGCCTGGGTTACAATAATGAACCACTTGTCAAGAGGGGCGCCTTTGCAAGCTCATGGCACAGGGTGTCATGCGTTTACATAGACATTCACATACAGTATGCTGACTGAAATGTGATGGTACTTACCCTGGCATCTTCATCAATCTTTTCATAGTCTATAACACAGGATGGGTCTGTCCTCTTAGTCTGCATAGAAATAATGGTATGACTCAGGGAACTGGTTGAGGGCATATGGTGTTAAAGACAAATATGCATTAAGACAGGAACCACTAGAAGTCACCTGAATCAGGGCAAGGAGTAGCTTGGCAAAGTTCCCGGAGGTGTCCCCAGCCACATCCTTATCCAGGTCCTTTTTGAACACTGCAGTAAAAACATTTACAAGTCAGATATTCAGCTGATTTAAAAAAAATAAGTAAATCAAAGAACAAGATTCTTGGGCAGAATGTCCTCTTTTGTCAACAAAAGTGCTCTCAAAACTCTAGCAGGAGCTCTGATTCAGCCATCCTTTGACTATGCTTCCACCTCTTGATTCTCCAGCATCACAATGTCACTTAAGACTAAGCTTCAGACCTCCCAAACCAAACTAATTCGACTACTTCTCGGCCCGGGGCCCATGACCCACCTCTTTCCATCCCATTTGGCTAGTCTGGTAGAAGACAGAGTTAAGCAATTGAAAATGGGTTTGACATTCAAAATTGTAAATGCAGCCTTGCCCTCAACAGTACCCGCATACCTGACCAACTACCTCAAAATAGTGAGTGACACACTGACACCCACAGCCACAATACTAGAGGGAGCGTGAACAACGATCTGGTACCTCCCACTTTTAAAACAAATATGGGTAAATTCTCCTTCTACAACACGGCCACCAAGGTGTGGAATGCCCTGACCCCCTCCCTCAAAAAAATCTGACATCTTTTAAAACAGGCCTGAAAATCCACCTTTCATCAGGCCCAAGGGAGAATAAACTAGATAAAGTGCCCCTCGGGGCACAGGTCTCCACCAGGGCAGGTCAGGTTGTGGCCTCCTGGTGGCGCTATAATAGGCCAATGTGAAAAGGGTCCCATTTCTTCTTACGCCTTGGATGGCAATTGGATGATTTGAGGCATTTTGTTCCAAAAAATGTGTTTTGCAAAAATCCACCTGTTGGTGGCGCTATAACAGGCCAATGTGAAAAGGGTGGGATATATTCCTCAGCCTAGTAGGAAAGTCTGTGAAAGATTTCATGTAAATTGCACGCTGCATTCATGATTTGAGGCTTTTTGTTCAAAACGGGCGTCCTGCAAACTTTGTAAGCCAATGTTAGCCAATTTGGGATGCCAGCTTCCACATCTCATATTAATGGCTGAGAATCTTATTAAATGCACGTTTTAGACTTACATTCTTTGTAAACTTTCTTGATCTCTACCAGCTCACTGTTGCTGCGCGAGCACAGAAACTCAATTAGGACCTCCTCATCTGTTCCAAGACCCTGAGAATGAAAATGAAACATCTTTCCATTCATATTTCCATCAATACGGAGACTTAGTAGTGATAACATTCAGATCATACAAATGAAAAAGTGTGACACTATCATTTAACTACTATGATTATTGATTAGTATGATGCAGCCATGTTGATTTTCAATTTTGTTGTTGAAAAAGGCGACACAGCAGGGGAGGACTAAATCCCAGGCCTGGATAGACCATCTACTAAAGCAGTGGTTCCCAAACTGATCTACAAGCTCACAACATTGTGAGCCTGTGAGTTGTTGGTGGTGCTATAACTGTTATAGCACCACCAACCAACACCACCATAACAGGCCAATGTCAAAAGGGTGGGATATATTCCTCAGTCTAGTAGGAAAGTCCGTGAAAGATTTCACGTAAATTGCACGCTGCGTTCATGTGATTTCAGGCTTTTTGTTCAAAATGGGCCAATCCTGCAATCTTTGAAAGCCAATGTTAGCATTAGGATGGAATATGAAATATCGGACAGATCCGTCTTGAACACATGACTATAGAGATAGTGTGTAACGATTTGCGGGATTTTTGGACAGAATCTGGAGGAGTAATATAAAAATAATTGTTTTTCAAAAGTCGGCCTCCTGGTAGTGCTATAACAGGCCATTCTGGAAATTTTGGGGCAGAGGTTCATCGTTGGCAACCAGGGAGTGTGTGTGGAAAATTTGGCATCGACCGGGTTAACGGTGCCGGAGATGAGCTGTTAACAGAGGGACGGACGGACACACGCACACACATGGACTCATTTGGAGTGCAAGGTGGAGACAATTACTGTCATTTTACCAGGAGAGGGCAGTGCAGCCTTACAACCTGCTCCAGTGTTTTCTGGTAAGCCTTAACAGGTAATATAATGTGTCCTTTACCTTAATAGATCCTCTGATCTCTGAGGCGTCGTACTGGGCCGTGCTCTTCATCAGTCCCAGAATCACGGGTTCCAGTGAACCAGACAGCGCTCCCTTCAGGGCTGTGATCATGTCCTGTTAAGAAAAGCATCGAACCTCATCAGAGAGTGGCCTATATTATCAAGGACCCTGCATTGTAACGTCTAACGTGTGTGAATTGATGGAAATAAGCTTATCAGACTCAGACTTATCAGGCAAGACTGGCCAGATTTGTTATATGGCCTACCTTCTTGGCTCTCCTTTCATATGCGAAGGCAATGTCTCGCCTCTGGGAGTACGTCCGTTTGGTTAGGATGTCAATGATGGCATGCTCATCCACCCCTGGCATTGAAGTACAGAGTGGAGATATAGACAAAAGGATGATGGATTTGCATTTTCATATTACATGAACTTGAATAGAATTGATTGAACATTATGTTATATGTAAATGGAAGAGGTAAAATAGCAATTGTTTCCAAAAACACCAGTAGTAATTTTCTGCATAAAGACTTTTAACTGTACCGTTTCACCATTTCACCACCATGTTTGACAGGCCTTCCATCAGATGAGTAAGCTTCCATGGCTTTACTCATGACAGAAATTGCCACTGGCTGGGATGGAGACCATCAGCAGTGAAGCATTACATTGGAGACGTTCCCAGGCTCCAAGCACAGTAAAACGTGTTTAAAGCCAGGAAGCTGACTCACAAATACCAGCTTCATTGCCCATCCCACACTTAGCACTAATTTACAAAAAAACATGTGAACCATTTACCCTTGGTTTTGATAGCCGTCTCTATTCTGGCTGCATCTTTATCAGCATCAAAGTCCTTGGCAGGAACCACAGTGGGGTAGGTGGCCTCTTGGCACTGTGGATTCAAGACAATGTTATAATGAGTGTGGACTGTGGAGTGAATCCAAGTGAACGATTAAATGCAATGTCCTTAGTGTTGGATTTATGTTACTGACTGAAACTAGTGTCTTACTGTATTAAGAGAGAGTTGACCCAGGAACTCGGATACCATAGCCATGTTGATTGTCCTGGAAAAAGATGACAAACGAATGGTTTTGTTTATCAAATCACACAAGGTAAAGCTCAGTGCCCACCACATATTGTTGACACATCAGTGTGCAAATCTGACCCTGCTGAGGTCAGATTTGCTTTGTATATAGTCCTCGCCCTCTCCCCCCCCACCCACACACTACTGGCAACAATTAGTCATAAGGCACATTTCATCACAAGACCAGTTTCCTCTTGAAAGTTTACAGAACCCGTCTCAAAATATCCACACCAAGTTTAAGCCATTTAATCTCATCAAATAGTTTAATTGTTAATACTTACAGATAACAGTCCATTGATAACACAACTACAGATAACACTGTTGCCAAAAGTAGTTTACACTTTTTTTTCAAACAATGAATTAAACACACAAGGAGTTTAGTTCTGACACACATCTGCCAGCCAGACACAGTGTCAGCCAAATTATGTTTCAGTAGATTTTGGTGGTCCGTTAAATACTTTGCTGTGGAATGTCTTAAACGCACTGTATCATTTATGTTAAGAAGGCCTCTTCTAGCATGAAGTACACCATTTAACACATTGCAAGCTGCTAAATTGAACATTAACATACTACTGTACTTGAATGAGCAGGAGCATACAGGTGATTATCATGTGTTATGTGGTTTACCGTAAATCACTAATCTTCCTAATGTATTAAGTGACAGAGAACTCTCTTCAAGCTACCGCAGAAGTAACCTCATTAACTTGGCAAACAGAAATCATAGTTAGAACACAATTGTAAAGCATGAATACTGTCAGCCTACCTGATTTAACAAAGTTGAGATGATGCACAGAAGAGTACTGTGTGTGGAGTGGACTGGGTGTGGTACTTAAATACCACAGGGTTTTCCCATGGAAAGGCTTCCCCTTTCTCCTCCCCTGACCAAAATATACTCCCCTTTCAGCTCCACATGCGTAGGTCTACTCTGCACTCAGACCCTAGCCTGGTTAATAAACCAGACCGAATCAGTGTGATATTAGTCTGGCTTATTAGCCAGGCTACTCAGACCCCACCCTGTCCAATGAAAGTCCCAATTTACAGACCTACAAGCTCACACACACCGTGTTGCAGCGCGTCGAGTTAGGTTATTTTGGGACACAACTAAGTACAACAAATCAAATCACCCTTGAGTATCCCTGGCAGAACTCAACTCGAGATCAGTTTGCTAATTCAGCTCATGAAAGTCAAGTTGTGGAAAAACTATGGCAAAGTCAACTTGTTGGAAGGAGGTAGGGCCCGCACACCATTCTTTTGGTAAAGAATTACTTTATTGAATAAATAGACAACGTTTCGATCTTGACAGATCTTCGTCAGGTCAGTATACAGATGCACACATTTTCATCACTTTTATCTAGTTCCCTCAGATCGAGTCCCTCCCCTCGTTATGTGCCACCCCCACAAAACACAGGTGAGTCTCATTACTCATGAGGAGCCAGAATTGTGACAGAGTATACAAAATATACTTATATATACCATTTACATAGAATACATCATAATATTAAAAACATTACTTAAAAACATTCTTTCACTCTAGTTGAGACTCCAGTACCACATTATCTCATGAGTGTGGACATAGAACAATTGAAAATAAACAATTGTGGTAATGTGGTACTGGAGTCTCAACTAGAGTGAAACATTTTTTTTAAGTAATGTTTTTAATATTATGATGTATTCTATGTAAATGGTATATATAAGTATATTTTGTATACTCTGTCACAATTCTGGCTCCTCATGAGTAATGAGACTCACCTGTGTTTTGTGGGGGTGGCACATAACGAGGGGAGGGACTCGATCTGAGGGAACTAGATAAAAGTGATGAAAATGTGTGCATCTGTATACTGACCTGACGAAGATCTGTCAAGATCGAAACGTTGTCTATTTATTCAATAAAGTAATTCTTTACCAAAAGAATGGTGTGCGGGCCCTACCTCCTTCCATAATTGCCTTATTGGCCCTGCACCCACTGTCGAGGTGCGTGTAAATAGGTATGCTCTGAAAGTCAAAGCCAACGGCTTGAATGGAGAGCAAGATAAATGGCTAAAATAGATAAAATAGATCCAACATGCCATAGTTTGTCTATGTTGGCATGTAGTAGAGATATGATTGGCCAAGAGCTAAGTACATTGTCATTACACAATATAAGGTTTGTTTAAGTGGTACTAGAGTAGCTATTCAAAGCTACTTATCTCAACTATTAACCCAGGGGGGTATGCACAAAAGTATTTGCAGACTTTGGGTTGCCTGTGTGTACCCTAAATAAAATAGTAGTAGGACTAGGCTAGTAGTAGTAACCACTATTAGCACCATTCAGGTGAATGAATAATTTGTTTTTGAGGCAGGTCGACCCCCAGCTCTGCTCTGGGATGTGCGGATCCATGCGACCGTAGAGTTATTGGGTGATTTAGTGCATACATACATTCTTGATCATTGCCCGTGTGCAACTTCAGATCAATTGCTGAAAGCACTGAGGAGAAAAACCTGGTCACACAGAAAGACTTGGTTTGTAGAATTATAGGAGGATGTTACGTTTACACATTTTAATTCAGCATGCACAGTCAAGCACTACAACCTAGAGTAGACCATTTATATAACCTTTATTGCTTTTTTCTTCTCGTAAAAAACCCCCCCACATTTAAATTGTATAACAATGAAAAGGTAACAAACAAAAGTTATTCTTTCAAAATGTCTCCCCAATTCAGCCACCAATTCCCTTGGAACAGTCTGAGCTACAGCATGGCCCCAGTTGGCCGGGGGAGAAACAAAAACTATACAAATATAAACACTACAAGTGCTGTATATGTCTGAATTAAAGTTTGTCTATAATGTCAAGCCAAGCAATGCCCAATCGTTTTTAGCTTCAGCTTATCTGAAGATGACATTATTAAGGGTATAAGAGACATGTAGGCATGAAATATAATGTTACATGTCGGGATTTTCAACGGACTGTTGAATTGTCTTTTTCATCCACTCATTACGCCTAGCTGCACGTCCTGCTTTCTTCTTCTTGTTCTTCTTCTTGTTGCTTCCTGCTTTAGAATTGCCTTGTGGTGGATGTCCTCCTTGCTTGTTGAATGGTGTTGGCCTGCCCTTCTGGGTCTGTAAAAATAGTTAGAAAATAAAGTTAAAATGACTCCTTTGAAATATCTAGTATACACTTCAGTCACTACTAAGTATTAACAACATGAACCATAGCATAATAGGTGAACATTTCACAAAAATAGCACAAAATGCATTGTGGGGGGGAAAGAAATGAGGGAAATAGGGTTTAACGAGATTAACACCAGAGGTGAAGATAGGCCAGATCATGACAACCAAACCCAACTGATTTAACCCATTTAGACCTGAGGCCGATTCTAAAACGCCATCTAAATCCTGACCTACGTTTTCTGAAAAACATTTATTCAAAAAAGACAAAAAATGTATGTTGCTATATTGGGTTCCCAAACTGTGGTGTGTGCACCCCTTGTGGTGTGCGGGCTCCATGAAAAGGCTAATGGTGGTGCTATGGTGTTATTTTAAATATTTTAACATATTATGCCAATATATGGCAAGCATATGCAGAAGACCAGCTCAGTTGTCTTGTGGTTAGAGTGTCCACCCTGAGACTGGGAGGTCAGGGTTCAATCCCCGGCCGGGTCATACCAAAGACTCTAAAAATGGGACCCAGTGCCTCCCTGCTTGACACTCAAGCAGCATCAAGGGTTGGATTGGGGGTAAGTCCCTGCGACATACTAGCGTCATGTCCAGGGGGTGTACTTGTACATCAAGCTGCCTCACGCTACAGAAACAGGAGATAGGCTCCTAGGAGCCCTATGGGCCTCATGGCTCTGCAAGGCTACTTTTTACTTAAATGCAGAATATAGCATATGCTGCATATATGCCATATTCAGGTTCAAATATGTGCATATGTGGATAAATAGGAAATCTATGTCTCTATATAGCTTATGCAATTAATATTTCCATGTGGGGGGGTGCATAAGCTAGGTTAGGAGGTAACAGTAGATGGCCAAAAAGGTTTGGGAACCGCTTCTGTACATAGCAACAACTACCCCAAAAGGGATTCCCAGATTGAAAGGTATAGAGAAGGTATGCGCATGGAAAATCGAGTGGAAAGGTAAGTTTAATGTCGTTTAATGCGATCAGATAGGACTTTTCTGTTTGGATGTATGGGCTGTCAAGGCCAGAAAGTTGTTTATTGCCACTCAGCAGGCGTTTCCGCATAACTTCAGAGTACGATGATGATGTCACGCGCATACCCTCTATAGTTACGTATAGGAGGGGATACCGATCTATCTGGGTTAAAATTTGTGAGGGATGTTGTGAGTTGCATGTGGTAACGTCTTTGGGGTTTGTTTGTTTATTATTTCAGACAGACCTCCACAGAATGTTTCACTGATTTAAAAAACAATAAATAAAATAAAAACAAATTAGGTTTGTGGTCTCCATTGTCCCCGCTGGCAGTAATGAGCTGACTGTGTGGTACACTGGTCCAGCCCATCTGAGAAGTGAATGAATAGACACTTTGTGTCCCAATTCGAATCAACACTAATATTATACAGTATTTATTTACTGTGCATATTAGTATCTTTATAGTACAGTATATATTGGCAGTTAGTGGGAAATAGACTACTAGCGATTTGTACCAACAGGAAGTGAACATGGGACATTGCACGAACAGATGTCATACGCGATAGTACTGTGAATCTCACTAATCTCTGAATGTGAATTCAATTTTGTAACATAACTTTTATATTTCCATTCTATATTTTTGGATATTGTACTGTGTATGATATTTGTTGCATATTAATGACTGATGAGCTATATTCAGGTCATATCCACCTAGGATATGACCTCAAACACTGATGATGAAGGCCAGAAGGGCTGAAACACGTTTGTATCAAAATGTGAAATCCATTGAAGATACTTGAAGACTGTTTTAATATTAAGGTTTCAAGTCTTTCAAGGATCATCATAGACCAGGACCGTACCATCTGATCTGGTCTCGGGGGGAAGGTGCAGGGAACACGGCCGTGCTTCTGGTGAAAGGGCAGGACCACAGTTGGGTCGACAGCTATCCAGGGCACGGGGCCACAGGCAGGGGGCGGGGGCACAGTGCGGAGGTCCGGGCACTGGCTCTCCTTTCCATTTGCTGCTTTCAATATGGTCACAAAGGGATCGCCACCCTTGTGCCTGATCAGGTACCTTCCCTCCTCTAACCTGTGTGGAGCACACGCACAGCATTCAGAGGCATCCCTTCCCATTGCCTTCAGCTTGATGTTCATGCTGAAGGAATGCGGCGGCACAGTGAGGAATGCAGGCGAGCAGACCCATAAGAAAGCAGCAGGTATCATTTCTATTGTGTGACTGAAAAGCATATTGTACAATACCTCTGTCTAAAGCAAACAGTAACACACAGTAAACACACACACACACACACACACACACACACACACACACACACACACACGTACACGCGTGACGTAATTTGGCCTGCGGCTGTCTGACAATGACAACACTGTGATGCAATAACATTCATGTAAAGAGAGCGTGATGGCAGATGTGCAAAGACAAAACCACCATGCAATAAAGACAGGCACTGGAGTCCCACAAGAATTAAAGGTAAGACTTTATATTAAGGTCAGGTCTGCATTATAATACTTGTTATAAATGTTTATAATTATTATAACTCATACTATCATTTATAAGGGCTGGTTATAATGCACTATGAACTCAGTGGAACAGCACATCCTTAAGTAACACTTTACTTAAAGTTCGGGGTCTCTAATATACTGCATAATAATGTATTATAAATAATGCTTCATAACACACTTTATAAATGTTTATAATTATGCTATAATGTCTTAATACAAAGTCACTTTATAACAAAGTAGTTATAACGTGCTCTTCCACCGAGCTTATAATTATGACCAGCACTTAATAAGCACATTGTAATTCATTATAAATGCGATTACAATGCATTATAGACCTGTCCTTCAAGTGTTACCGAATTTGATATTAAAGGGTTAGTTCAGATTTTTGGACTTAAAGCTGTAGGAAATATAGGAAACCATTAATATAGTGGTTGCAAAGGTATTAATTGATTGCATGGGAGTTCTTGTCTGGGTTTTGTGAATATTAAGTAGTTCCGGTCAATAGGGCCACTCATTCTAAATAAATGAATCCACAAAACGAGAATTTGTATTGTTGACCTATTTCTACCATATAGCGCAACTTTCGTTCAACTTTGACCCCTGTCATATGGAACTATGGTTTTGTGCAGGTGCTGGCGTAGTGATACTGGACACAAAAAATAGTTCCATGTGACAGGTCAAAGTTTAGACCTACTATTGGTCCGACTGTCATTAGACCGACAACCTAACCACAAGCACGGAGCAGCGCATGTGCAACCGCATGTGCAACCGTTGTTTCCACATGTCGGTCCATTGGTGTCTAATCTGCATGTGCATCCCTCCCTCAAAATATTTGAATCCATGACCTCTACTACACCGAGGTCATGTGCCACCCTTTAATTAAGCCCAACAGTACACAGTCAAGAGACTACCCCCCACACCCCTACTTACAAAATCATCTTTTTCAGTAAGTGATGCAGAATGTTCAGCTGTTTAGAATGTCTGTGGGTGGGAAAGAAAAGTAAGCAGGTTACAATAAATGTGTCTCAACAGGCATCCATATTACATCACAACATAGATTCACACAAGAAAGAGAATACTAGAAATACCACATCGCAGTAATATACCTCTGGCAGCCATTTGCTGTTTACATGTGTCTGTGCAGACTCAGATAAGCACAACAATCGTTCAAATCTAGAAACAAGGACCAAAATTTGACTGTACCTCTTGGGTCATTCTTTAGACAAAACTTTGCGCACAACCCCGGGTATGGGCTAGTATGGTTGAATGAAGTTTCTTAGCCTCTCCAGGGGCATTTATCTGGCTTCTAGCAAGATCATTAATATTGGACAATTGTACACAAAGTTGCTCCAAAAAATGTATTAACGGGTGGCCATCTTGGAAATGTGGCAGCCATCTTGATTTTTTTGTGACTAATGGGTTTTATCTGAAGAACAATCCCTAAGAAGTCTTCGTGAAAAGTTTGGTACTTGTTTCCACTTGTGAACGATTATAATGCAAAAATGCAATTAGCTGCTACACTATAATACAGTATACTGTATGTAGTAAAGACAATGAAGGAATTTAATGACCATGTCTTGTGATGTTAGTTAGCTTGACCTTTGAACAGGTACCCCTTTTTTTCCTGAATTTTATCCCACAATTTTGTAACCCATTTTTCACCCTGTGTCAATTGTCTAATGTGATCCTGGGCTCTACACACCCTCTGCCAACCTAGTTCCCATATATGGGGGACATGGGGAGAGCAACGGACTTGAACTCATGCTTCCTTCATGCCTGAGTGTCCAAGTTGCTCCTTGTTTCCCTGGTCGGACATAGCGCGTGGAAGGAACACGTTATTCCAACCAGTTCCTTTCCCCTCCATCAGGCGCCCCGGCTGGCCAGGGGGAGGCAGTTTAGAGACCAGGATTACTGCATGTTTTTTGTGAGGGTAACTACCCTAGGGGACACGGTATGGGCACTGATGACGAGGAGGAGGAAACACGCCGCCAGCGCCCACAGCGTCCCGAGCGGGAATCGAACCCAGGACCTTCTAGCTGTGAGGCGACAGCACTACCGACTGTGCCACCGTGCCCCCGAACGGGTACTTCTAATCAGTTGATCCTTGAGTCCAAGTGGATGATTTGTGCCAAATGTCACTAAATTCCCCCACAAAAAGTGCACCATTCTGTCCTATTGATTTAGATGGGTTTTGTAGCAGTAATCCTCAACACATCTGGACAGAGGGTACTCACTTGTAATCAATCTGATTTTCAGGTAGCTTTCTCAGCAGGGCTACTTTTGATGTGTGCGCATTGATGTGAGCTTGAGACACAGAGAGACAGATCATCAGTCAGACAGAGAGATGTGCATCGAGAAAAGAACAAGCTCTAATGAGCCTGTACATCAAACATGTCACGCCCTCAACGCCGGTGACAAGGCCACGGCGGTGATTAGCCTGTCATGATTTACAAAAGATGTTAGGAGCTTTGGATGTAAGAAATGCTAGCACTTCCTTTGCAATGATCTTATATAACCTCCCACTCAACCCTGTACCAGATTGTTATGGGAACAGTGTCTTCATTCAAACACATATTGCTATTCTGAAATTTCCGAGCCAAACATATCGTTGGTGTCGGGCAGAAAACTCCTATCTCTCCATATTCTAACTATTTGTGTTGTTTTTGTTTGTTTTTTTCGTAGATCAACGCCCTACTTGATCATTCGACAGCATCACAGAAAGCAACAAAATGTTGAATCCTGAAAAGTTACAGTTTTGGAGATATGAGGTTTCCACCCGACAGAGACAATATACAATACATAGAAGAAATGCCTCGTGATAAACCATGACTAACGCTAAGCAAAAAGGGAAGCCTGACTAACGTATGTCTAAATAGACCCAGGATTACACACAGGAGATGTACGTGTTGTAACAAGGTGAGTGATCTCATCAAAGTGTATGACTATGCCAAAATGACATTATTGCTTTGTTACTGGCAAATCCTATTCACGTTCATTGATTTGGGCCACATAACATTGTTTAGAGATGATGCCCTTTGCCCTACTCTCAGCATTTAACATCTGATAGAGGCACAGTGTTGGTTAGGGTAGTGGTTCTCAAAGTGTGGTCCAGGGACCCCCAGCGGTCTTTAGAGCATGATAAATAGATTAGTTCTGTTCTCTTTCATTTGATGATTAAAAAAGTAGGGAGTTCAACCTTTCTTGTGGTTCTAATTGGATCCTCTCTTAAAAGATTCAAGGTTCTCACCAGTAATGGGGTTTCTGTCAAATCTGCACCAGCTTCCAGTTAGCCCCACTTTTGTTTTTGCAGTTAGTGTAGGTAGGACAGAACCATTACAATGAGAATCCATTCTACATTATTGCTCAGAATCAAAAACCAGTGTAATTTGTGAAGCCTAGACTAGATAGAGCATAGAGAAAACTATTTGTATTGTAATTGTAATTATAGAAGCAAATACAAAACACATCACAGCAGAATTAATCTTCCCACCTCAAGCCAATATGAACACTTAAAAAGATTCCTGTATACAGTAGATGAGTTATTGAACACAAGGTTACGGATTTAACCACCTAAACAGACTGGATGGAAAATATGAAATGCAAATTGAGGTAGACAGTCTAAGGCGTGCCTCCAACAAACAGAAGCTCTGCTGGAATGCAGTATATGAAATGACCTAGGAGCTAGAAGCCTACAATCTAGGATAACACTTCCTATCATCACCTGTACAAAATATAGTGCTTTCCCTTAAGCCACACCCACACTGTAACAAATGGGAAAGACTGTTTAAAAATAGAAGAGCGAAAAACGGTTTCCCTCAGAACCCTGGGCAAGAGATAAGAAACATAACACCAAATCCATTCGGCTCAAAAGCCAGTGAAGCTGAAAACAATACTTAACCAAGCTCTGCACAGTGCACACTCCATTCTTTGTTATGCCTCCGTAACCAAAAATGGCTGTAGTTATGGCAACAGGACAAACTAAATCAGCAAACAGTCATGAGGGATGATGAGTCATCTCATGACTATTTCACTGGTCTGTGGGAGCATACGCTCTAATCAGCTCTGCTGCGAAGGAGGGCTGCTCTCAAAGAGCAAATGCTCATTCATAAACCACATAAATGTTATACTGCTGAATGCTGATTTTCTTGGCTTTTGTTAGGAAAAATTAGAGGACAAAGGCGTGGTTCCAAATCCCAGTAGTGGGCATTTAACAATTTGGGCGAACCGTTTCGTGCCTTTGGTTGGTCTGGTCTGTGGACATAAAAAAAGACAGGGCTGATGATGGTGATTCCTTTTACCTATGTAGCATACAGTGCTGGAGTGCAGCAGTGTCTCTACCCATTGCTGGCAGCACTCGCTGTGGGTGACACACTCAACACCGTAGCACATCTGGTACTCCAACTTGGGGAGCACATGGACTGGTACATACTGTTAGGGGACAGGACAAAGGTTATAAAGCAAAAATAAACATCTTATCTATGATGAAAACAAGTAAAAAAAAAACATTGTGTTAAACATGACCATATCATAAAAAAGAAAGAATATGGGAACATATCGTGATGCTCAGATAAATATAACACCCATATAAAATATTAGAAATTACTTTAAGATTGTACTAATTTAATAAAGAGTTACCGTTATATTGTTATATTGGTAAATTGGCACAATAGATGGTAGAACCTCTTACCGAGTTGGAGCCGTCCCCTACCCTCCTGGTATGGGTGAAGCTCAAAGAACTGCGCACCATAAGCAGCACATCTTGCAGACTGTACAGATTGTACAGTAAATTGCCCTGTTCTGGAGCCTCGTAATCCTGTACATCCTCTGCACTCTCCTGCAAGTCCTGGGAAAGGATTTCTGGAGGAGTAGGACAGGTCATATTAGCTCAACGCTATAGTGTGGTAACATAAGAAAGATAATATCTTAAAATCAGAAGATATCAGAAAATGCCATGTTGACACTAACTCTTATGTTCTACAGCAATGAGGTCAACAGAAGCTGCAGGTCCGCCGTGCGCAGCAGCGTAACGGGTCTCGCCATCCTGGCTCTGGGTGCTCTCTAGATATGAAGACACACAGGCCTTGACCAGGGAGGTTGGGTGGGTGTAGCTTGGGGCTCCAGCGGCTGGTAGGGGTGAACAGGCTTCCGACAATGCGGCAGTAGGTTTGGTCGGGTCCTTGGCAGCTTTCAGCATGGCTGTCTGCATGCGTAGGAGCTGTCCTAGCTGGTCCCCAGGGACCACCTTGGCTCTTTTACAGACTCGTTTCCGCATAGGAACATTCTGGGGAGACTGGGGATCTGCAGGGACACATTCAACAGCGTGAGGGTCTGGGCAGGCGGTCACAGTCTCAGATTCCGTGGGTTGTGTTGTGGGTGGAGTCGAGGGGTCATCAATGATCAGCTTCTCATCATCCGATTCTTCTTGACTGTTCTCGACCTGTCTCGTCTGTGTGACCTTTGGCTCAGATATTTGTGAGGCACTGGGTTCAACGCAGCCTGGCTGAGAAGTCTCGTTCAGGCAATCTCCTGTGCGGGACAATGAGGAACTGACCTCGGCTAGTGGAAAAGTTGTGGTGTTTTTAGCAGCAAGACGCATACTGGACCTCATAGTTTTCCTTGTCTGTGGAGAAGTGTTTGGACTTGGAACGGCTACATGCTCGTCACTGTCAGTCTTCAGCCTTTTCACAGTCGGTTTTGCAGTTGTTGCCTCTCCGAACGTCTCCAGGTCAGTGAGATCCCCCTCAAAGTCAAGGCCAGTCTCTTCAAATGACACTAAACTTCTCTGGGAGATCTCCTGTTTTAAACATTCAAAGATATCAGTATTTGTGTTTAAATCACAGATGTCAGTTAATGCTATTGGTTGCAGGATGTGAGCATACCGGTGTGTGTTTATTCCTGGCATCAGTGACCTCTGTCATCACATTGTAAGCATGTGTGTGGCCAGCTTTGCTGATGGAGAGCTTCAGACTCTCCTCGTGGAAAATATGGCTCCTCTCTCTCACAGTGACCTCGGTTCTCCTCAGGGGAGAGTCTATGTACACAGTCTTCCTGCCTGGTGATCAGAGTCATATTAGAAATGTGTCCAATTGATTAATAATAAATATTTAAATTTAAAGAAATGACATAGGACCTCTTTCCCCCTTGAATAAATATGGGTCTGGTGATAGTATTCAACATGTATTCAATTTCAATCCGTGATTAGAAATCAACCTCAAATATCTCATGACTAGCAGTGTAGTAAATGTAAAAATATGATAAGTTGCAAGCATAATAAAGCTCTTGTAATTTAACACAATATGATCCTTTTTGTGACAAATTAAAAATGTAACCCTCTATTTTCATAATTACATTTTTATCCCATGATTTTTTCATCCATTTTTTCACCCAGTGTCATTGTCTAATCTAATGTAATCCTGGGCGCTACACTCCCTCTGCCAACCTGGGGAGAGCAACGGACTGTCCTCATGCTTCCTTCAATGCATGAGGAGTCCAAGACGCTTCTTTTCACCTGACAAGGGGGAGTTTCCCTGGTTGGACGTAGCGTGTGGAAGCCAAGGAACACGTTATTCCAACCAGTTCCTTTCCCCTCCAGCTGGCCAGGGGTAGGCCGCATAGAGACCAGGATTACTGCATGTTTTGTGTGGGGTTCTCAACTGGCTGGGGACCCCTGGAAATGCTTTGGCCATGTCTCATGCCCCCCCTTTCTGTGTGGCGTTTGCATGTTCTCCCCGTGTGAGGGTAGGTACCCTCGCAGTAATCCTGGTCTCTAAACGGCCTCCCCCTGGCCAGCCGGGGCGCCTGATGGAGGGGAAAGGAACTGGTTGGAATAACGTGTTCCTTCCACGTGCTACGTCCAACCAGGGAAACTCCCCCGCCAGGTGTAAAGGAGCGACTTGGACACTCATGCATGAAGGAAGCATGAGTTCAAGTCCGTTGCTCTCCCCAGGTTGGCGGAGGGTGTGTAGAGCCCAGGATCACATTAGGTAATTGACACAGGGGTGAAAAATGGGTTACAAAATCATGGGATAAAAATGTATTTAAAAAAAACACTGTTGAGGCAACAGGAGCTAGCTGCTCATGCCACATGTGCACCAATCTGAGAACCCATCATCAAAAAATAAAGGAAAAACAGTGCCCTCTTTTCCTTTGACGGAGTCAACAGTCTGTCTCGAGAGACTACATGTGCACAGTTGTATAAAGAAAAGTGAGGCTTTGATCTTCTTCATTTTTGATACAATTTTATGTTAGTTATATATCCGTGTAAAACACAGAAGAACAAATGTTAAGACCATGGCTCCAGTGTGTCAGATTCTATGCATATATTGTACCTTTTCCTGGGTTTAGTTTAACAGAAACCGGCAGCTCCCATGGATCAGAGAACTCATCGCCAAAGTTGTCCAGCAGCCTGACGAGGGCATCTCGTGTCAGGCATACATGCGGTTCATAATGGCCACATAGATTCTCTGCATTTCTGTCGCTGCTGACTGACTGTAGAATGTAACACATCAGGTTACTAATCTTATTACTGTTTACTTTTTTGATTAATTAAATAATCGAGAAGCAAGTTGTTTTAAATAAATAAAGAAAATCTACTTAAACTGTATTTTATCATTTTGTCCTATAGCGATTAAAACAACTGATTTACAAACGCCGCCCACATGAGTTTGTATTCCCTATTCATTTCACTATTTTGGAAATGTTCACCTAATGAAATAAGCCCAATGAGGATACATTATGAATCAACTATTTTATTCGAATAGTTCGGTTCACTTCACCCATTTTCATATAATTGGTCCTCACTAATGTTAATGTGTGTCTCAGAGGAGGGACAGGTGTGGACAGTTCAGAAACATGCCTACCAAGTACCAGTGACATCATCGGTAGGCAGGGGTTGGTCATTTCAAACAAGATTGAAATGTATTTATTTTAAATAACACGAGAATAATGGCTTCTATTTCAGAATGCTAACTTTACAGGAAGAGAAAGGCTGTAGTTTGGAATCCTAATTGTCAATTGTCTACTGTTGAAAGAAATGGACAATTTATAATGAGCATTATTGAGGATTATATGAAGATAGGTTGAAAATGGGTGAAGTGGTCCTTTAACTGTTGCACCCATAGGCCCTAATTTATCAATGGAGTGTAAATTCTGCCTTAAATTCGAGCGTGGGTTTTGGTTTGCGCTCACGTCGGCACAGAATTTATGAAGTGCTCGTAAACAGCTGATCCCAGCGTATTTTAGGTCGGAGCTTTGATAAATGCCACAGCTGAAACCGACCGTCATTTAAATAACAGTCCTTAAATATTTTGTAAACGCCCCAATTTTACGACATGAACAACCGGAATCCGACCAAACATACATGTTGAACTCCGATAAGAAAAAAGGTTCCCCCTCTCGCCTCGCTTGCCTGTCATGTCCGTGCACGCACGCACGTGCATTTTGGCACACTGGCAAGAAACGCCAGGAGGATTATTCCATGAGGCTACAACCTTTGTCAAGTAATAGGCTACATGACTCACACATCACAGTTAACATCGCCATGAATAGAATAGGTATGTAGGCTACCGTATATACATTTTACCCATTTGTGCGCAGTGCACGTTAAAGCAGTCATGTAGGTCCCCGTGACACTGCTGTGAGTGTGTGATGCCACGTTAATGAGAGATAGCCTGGCAAGGCAGTCATAATCAACATTTATGGAGTGATTGATGAATGAATGCATAAACATATGGATGAAGGCTGGTGTGTGCTGGGTGGGATGCATGGGATTTAAACAGCGGCGCCCACCGCGGTCGCAACTCCCAAAAATTATCTCACATAAGCGATCAGCGTATCTTATCCAGATGACCAGATCTGCAATTTATCTGAATGACTGTTAAAGGCAAGCACTCTTTTAAATGGGTGAATGATTAAGCCCCTACTGCCTATGCCATTGCAAATAGGCAAGCTATGCTTGTCATTGTCACTTGGAAATAAAATAGGCCATCCATTTATGGCAAAATAAAAACGTTATATTATCACAGGGATATTTATAGGCTTCTGATGTCACGCTGTCCTGTGGTTAAAATCATCTCGCACATATGTGCTCGCATATGTTTTTAACATAGCCAGTAAAGCACTGTTTGATTAAGCATCTAAACTTGTAACATTGTAAACGTGTGTTATATTGTTTTTAATTGCGTGATTTGAATTGTTTGTACAGTTGGAAATCTCCTACCAATATCATATGACACATCGTCATGTGTGACATGTATGCCTTTACAATTTCTTTTTTTTTGTGAAATATTTATTTATTTATAGCTATACATTTTAGGAGTGAATACGTATGTTTACATGCCTTTCAGCTGCCTACCGATGATGTCACTGGTAGGCAGGTTTCTGAACTGTCCACAGCCTGAGACAGATATGGTGCCATCGTATAATGAGCATTAGTGAGACCAATATGAAGTTAGAAAATGGGTGAAGTGGTCCTTTAACTTTAACACACAAAACCATGGGTTGCTCGCCAACATTTCTACACAATGTATCAGTGTAGTTAGGTATAAGGTCCTTAATTAAGCCATATTTTATACTTTCTATAATGGTGTTGCATAAAAGTAACAAAATGTGACGTGTTCCAAGCTTGTAGATCGATATTTTAAAATATATATTTTGGAATTTAGAATTAAACAGAATAGTTTTTATTTATTTTTGTATTTTTATAGGGAAGCCAGATGAAAGTGGTGAAGAATAACTACTACACACTACAATGTGCAATACTGCAGATTCATATCACTAGTTGGTGTCTGTTATACATGAGCGCCCTCTGCAGGGTATTTGTGAAAAATGCAAATGCTGCAACAGAGTTCTAAAAGGCCTCAGGTCATGAATCCCGTCCTAACTGTAAAACTCTACATCTGTGTGGCTTACTTTGTTAGGGTAATTAAAAAAGAAATACAGACAACTGCTTACAGCGTGGTTGTCCTTCGCTTTCTGAGATGGGGGATTCTCTGATGAAACACTCTCATAATCCGATGCAAGCTGTGCATCAGCAGGCACTATATTGTGGCTTGTAATATCCACTTTGCCCTGAAGAAAAAAAAGGGGAGCAAATATGGAAATAGAGAAAATGCACCAACATCAAGATGCTCTAGAATTCAACACAAGTTCAAATGACAGAAAGCTGGCCAATGCAATATAGAAATGGCAAAGGACAAAAGTGATGATAGAACTATAAATATTGTGTTACTGTTATACACATGGTATAGTAGTAGTAGTAGTAGTAGTAGTAGTAGTACATTACCAGCGCTAGCAGCCGTTTTTCAAAAGTCAGAGTGAGCCTTGGGTTGTAGGTTCCTCCTGTCAAACTGGTTGTCTCGTGGATCTGACTGAACTGTGGAAAGGTCCTTAAATACTCTAAACAACCGCTGAGGAACTCCTGGGGAACAAATAAGGGCTTTTGAGTTGAGGCATTTGTGGTACTAGAATACTGAAAACAAGAATTATGGGGCTTGTAGTACCAATACCTCTGAATATCGCAAAGCTCCCTGGGATATGGACTTGTAATCATCAGCACACACTCTTGCAACGTCTTGCAGGTACATTGTGAACTGGGCCTCTTCCTGTTTCACTCGCATTTGCAAACCCTGTAATTTAACAAAGGATTATTTCTGCACTGCAGTCTGCAATACATAAGAAAGGGGAAAGAAATGATAAAACTGCATATATAAGTCTCAAACTGTACATGTGGAGCCTTCATCTTCTTTGCCAGGATTCCGAGATATGTCTTCTGGTCATTGTAGGACAGGATGGACATACAAGGGTAAGGCAGCCTGGGTTCAGGAAACGTGTCATGAGGTTCATGCTTAACATCCTGAATTTTCTTCTTCTTCTTCTTCTTCTTCTTGGTGTCACGTGCAGAGGGACTGTCACTATCACAGCTTTCCCAACATGCACCGTGTTCGTCCTTGACATGACCTTTGTCCTGGACCGTGACCCTTGAATGCTGTTCTCGGGAAGCGGGGCCTTCAGGCTTAGCACCCGGGGACTCCTCTTTCACTTCAACCTTCACTGTAGGAGGACTTAAACGTACAAATATATTAGTTTAATGACAACGGTGCATACTTCTACAATCTACAGCATATGATTTTTTGTTTTTACAGTGGTGGAAGAAGTACTCTGATTTTTTACTTAGGTAAAAGTAATAATGCCACAATATAAAAATAGTAAAAGGCCATATTCAAAACTTTACTTGAGTAGAAGTACAAAAGTATTGGAATCAAAATATAGATAAAGTACCAAAGTAAAATACATTTTGAAATAATCTTTCAAAATGTATAAAATTATTTTGAAAATGGCTGATTTTCAAAAATCCAAAGTATAAATTGTGTTTTGAATTAATAATCTAAATCTGCAAAGTAACAATTACTAACTAAATATTGTAGTAAAGGGTACAATATTGGCCTATGAGGTAGAAGTACTAGAAAGTAATCTCTTGCACACCTAAAGAGGTGACAGGTGCATAGGAGAACACCATACGAGAGTAGAGAAGACCTTCGTCAGGCTATCTTTAAGACGAAGGTCTTATATACCGACACAGTTTTTCTTTCTCAGAATTATAAAGTAACAAAATAAATAATGGAAATACTGAAGTTAAAACAAGCTCAAAATATCACCAGTGATTTTCTTTAACTTTTTTCACACTGTACGTACCTTTGTGTGATGGCCCACAGTTCTGATATATTAGGTGCAAGGGAATATTTGTCATAAACATCCCTTGTAAAGAATGTTGTTTCGGTGACTGGAGAAGAGTCTTCCCTAAAAGAACAAATAAACGGACAGGTGGGCACCAAGCAAGAGTGGGCAGACTGGGCACCTGTGTTAAATTGGCTATTGGTATTTTCTCTCTCTGGGTCTGGGCACACCTAAGATTCCATGCGCGGACAAAAGAAGCTGTCTGCCGGGGTCTCTTCCGGGTTTTTAGACAGCTGGTGGATGGAAATGAAGCTCCACCCACGTGTCGGCCAGATTCCCGGAAAAGGGAATCTGGCATTTTCCTCCATCGTATTAGTGCGCAACAGAACCCTGGCCGCTAGGGGCGCTGTTGCGCATTTACCAATGATGGTAAGATGGATGCCAGATTCCGAGACAGAGTGGATCAAAACACCTTTTTTATTGAAAACTACGGACGTGCGGGGTGTAATTGCTTGCCGCACACAAACCGGACCACGGCCCCTTTCGGGACCCTCGGTTAGCTTTTCTGAATTTTGGAGGTCGCTACCCTAGGGTCCCTCGTAGCTTATTCCACCCTCCATGGGATGCAGATTTACATACTCTCTGTTCACGGAGAGCCGCGGCGCCGCTTGAGTGTTGGTGAGATGTTTCAAAGATGCATAACACAGCTATTGGAGACAACGGAAACGTGTACGAAACCGCATTAACAGCCGATGCCGTTAAGTATTTAACACCCAAGACACAACAGCATTATAAACATCCTGCATGTACGCGGTCGTCCAATCAGAGGCAGTAACTAGTCAAGGAAGAGAGAGGAGAGAGAAGTTCAGCAAAGCATCGGCGGTTAATGCGGTTTCATACACGTTTCCGTTGTCTCCTATAGCTGTGTTATGCATCTTTGAAACATCTCACCAACACTCAAGCGGCACTGCGGCTCTCCGTGAACAGAGAGTATGTAAATCTGCATCCCATGGAAGGTGGAATAAGCTTAGGGACCCTAGGGTAGCGACGTCCAAAATTCAGAAAAGCTAACCGAGGGTCCCGAAAGGGGCTAACCGGACAAGTGGGGCAACCGGGAAAGCAGCTTAGATTTTGCATTTGTACAAGGTAAGAGTTACTTTGAGGCATGGATTTTCGCCCGCGCAAGAAATAAGCAGTATGGTCGCTTAGACTCTCGTAGAGTGATGAAAAACCCGGAAGAGACCCAGACAGACAGCTTCTTTTGGCCGCGCATGGAAGTTCAGGTGTGCCCAGGCTCTCTCTCTCTCTTTCAACAGTAAGTACAGTCAGGACTAAGGACACAGTGTACCGATAACAGTACCGTACTGTGCCAATTCAGTTAAACTAGATCGTAGGTACTGTATGTATCATTGCATCATGGTCAACACTAGCTCCGTTTGGAACCTCTATATCTACGCTGCTGCGTAGATATAGAGGTTACTTCCAAACGGAGCTAGCTCAACACGCTCCTGTCGTAGATATAATTGTAATGTCCTCGCGCTCTTACCATACTAGATCCATTACGAAAACTATCAAACAATTGCTGTTGACATGACAGCATAACAAAAACGTTCAACATGCGACAATGTTTTGGTGCAACTCTAATTCAAATCCCCCGGAAACAAGGCGGCATACTGCACAACGGTCCACACACACCAAGCGATCTCATCTTAACTGTGGGATTTTATTTTAAATACATACAAATCATAATAATGTTAAATATGAAAACTAATTTTGGAATAGATGACTAATAACTATATGGATTAAATAAAGAAAATTATGTTATGCCATATCATGCTATCATGACCGAAATAAATGAACTACTAGTCTACTTTAGTAGTTCTTCTTCGACTATGATGCAATCATGAACCTCATGGTACCAGTAGGCCTACACACTAGTACACACTACACAGCACCTAAAAAAACAAGGCTGCAGACATCCCAAAACAAACTAGTCAGGCTACTACTTAAGGCAAGACCGAGTCAATGAAAATGTGGAGTCAAGACCGGACTCGAATCGAGTCAGGACTTGAGTACTACAATACTTTGATGAATTGAACAAGGTGGACCCTCTTGTAAACAAGTGTAATGCTTAATTGGGTTGTCCACTCACAGTTAACAGTCTTTGTATTGAGTTTGTGCTTGAAATGTACTGTAATTCTACAAACTGTTAATAAATATTTCAATCAATCAATCAAAGTGTACACACCCAATTGGATTGGTGTGGGGTGATTGATCACACCACCTGCCAAGTGTGCCCCATAGGCCTACATTTGTGCTTCTTAAAGGAAGTTTTGATATGTTCAGTCCTGCATTCATTTCGGCCCCTTGCTGTAGACTCTACAGTGTAGAGAATGTTGTCCGACGTCCGTGTGAATCTCTTCAGACGGGTGATCTCTTGGAAAAGTGGAGATATTTCACTAAATAGGGCCTACACGTTTTCTGCCAGAACCGTCAGGATATGAAATTAACTGACGAGGTCAGTCTGCTAAACGTGTGCGGAGAGGACCGATCTATGGCCGCGTATTTGGAATACATGAAATGTATAAGATCACATACATTCTAGGACTAACAAGTTAACAGAAGTCCATTGATTAGCATGTATACTTTCTCAATAGACGGGGGCCGTCATGTTTTAAATGTTTCATCATGTAATCATCGAGCCATCCCAGCAAGCCAAATGACGTCATGATGACGTTATGACGTTCAGGACGTTCAGGACTAGGCCAGATCACAGCCCATATGGGGATGATCTTTACGTCATTTCCAGGACGTCTTCACCAGTTGAAATATTATAGCTCATTCTGGGCCAGATCTGACTAGTTATGATAGGACTTAAGTTGATCTGGCCCCAATCGGACTCTCTGGTGCAGGGACGTCCGTCTTAGTGGGCAGAATGTATGTTGGTTGAAATCAGGTGATATTCTGGGCCAGATCTGACTAGTCTTGGTTTGACTTGATCTGGCCCCAAGAGACATCACTAATTCGTCCAGGTCCTGACCGTGCTTGCTGGGATAAGATTGATCGCTCATTTAGCAAAAAGAAATAGCCTATGTGATGGCCAGTAGCAATTTAAAATAAATAAATGTGACATTGTTTCCCATTGAAAGTAAAGAAACAAGCCACGGCATAACACAAGGTTTTCCTGAAACGCAATGGTGGACAACAATATTGGAAAGGTGATTATTAGGAAAGCCAGACAATGATGTCAGACAATATTGTTGGCTGCTATGAGCGTCACAGAAAAAGTGAAACCAAGAATCACTTGTGAGTCACTTGTCCAAGATTTATTGGTTGTCCCGAACAACAGGACAAGCCTTAATGTCAAGCTCGATTCTGACTAGTCTTGGAAGCGATTCTGCCCTGGCATCTAAACCAGTGCTACTTAATCCGTGGCCCGTGGGCCGCATGCGGCCCCTGCTTAATGTAGCCTATGTGGCTCGTCATGGTCATACCAATAAAAATAGAATTAGTTATTTTCATTGTTTTAAACAAGATTGTAGGTAGTATTGTTTGTTCCAAGAGAAAGTGATATGGCCTGATGTCAGCTGAGTATAACTTACTTATTTTTTAGTCACCTCTGGCCTTTTTTTTTTACAGTTAAGATATCTGTAACATTGACGTTCAAATGTCATAATGTAACAGTATCCTCAACACATTTTATTTTATTTTTTAATAAAACTTAGTTGAGACAGGCATATTTCTGCTGCCATGGGACCTTTTTTGTAGGATAGATATTTGTTTCATATACACCACATGTAGGTTCTCAATTTAACGCTGAAAAAAAAAAGTGTAGCTGTAGCTTTTCAAGCTACATTTCTCCAGGGGCATAACTGTAGCTTGATCAAGCTACTACCATGGTGAGCTACTTGTAGCTATACAAGTTACGCTTTCGAAGTAGCTGACCCAACACTATCACATGTCCCAGGAATGGATGGACCAAAGGAGAAGTTCGCAGCTCCATTTAGTTTTTTTAGGAATATTTTTTAAATGATACCCACGTTTTTCACCGATTTTGCCCCCCTATGATAGGGCCCCCAAAAGGATATCTATTTTTCTTTTTCTTTTTTTTGGAAAGTCATGATGAAATATTAATGAACAGTACCTCAAGTTGCCATGTATTCAATATATTTTGATGACAAATGTATTTTTATCAGGTAAAATATACCCGTGTTTAGTGATGGTGTAACAAAAATATGTTTAGTGTTCTAGCTTCTAGGGTTAAGAAATAAGAATACTCATGATAAAATTAATAAATACATTTTACGTTGCCTAGTGCTTGCTAGATTTGTTGAAACCACTTAAACATTTGCAAATAAATGATACACAAGTTTCACACACAACTATGTCACATTAGGCCTATGTGCTTCATCAACATACAAAATATCCGATCGAGCTAGGAAAGTATATTGTGAGCATGCAACAATTCTCTCCTGAAGCCAGAATTCAAAGAAGTCCTGCATGGATGTAAAACCTCTACTGATTTTGCAAGGTGACTGTGAGAGCATGGAGATTCTCTGGTGTGTGTGTGTGTGTGTGTGTGTGTGTGTGTGTGTGTGTGTGTGTGTGTGTGTGTGTGTGTGTGTGTGTGTGTGTGTGTGTGTGTGTGTGTGTGTGTGTGTGTGTGTGTGTGTGCGCGCGCGCGCGCAAGTGTCTAGGCTCTTTTTGGGATATGTATCTATTATAGTTAGGACTGTTCAAAGTGAAAGATTTAAAGACAGAATCATTTTCCTATATCTTATATTTTAGTGCAGTTCTTTTTTTGTTAAGATAATTGATAGTTTTAGTTTAATTAGGTTAATTATAAGATGACTGGGTCTATCTATGCCACCTTTATTTGAGACTGTTTCATAATACATATATACAGTATAGAGAGCGTTGTGTCTTCAGGGCAGCCAAATTGATCATTTCCCACCAAGTTCCACGAACATCCACTCATCTATAGACAGCAGTGATTACAAAATGTTAGAGTCGTGATTATTTTAGTGTTAGTTTAGGAATAAGCTTCCGCTTCCAAAAGAAAGAACCGCATTTCATAATAGACCTAAGAGATATGCTGAGGACGATAGTGACAGGACTGATGAAGTCAGTGTACTGTATACAGTGTGTCAAAATTATCTTTAAAAAAAGTAGACAACAGAGGAGACAGGAAATAAAAGACCATTACAAGCGGTAAATTTTATTATGGGATAACAGCACATAAAGCACATCTAAAATCGATGTGTCCAATGCACTTTTAATAAAGGTAATATTAAAGGTACAGTTTCTAAGTACAATATAACAACATTCATATTAGAATGAAAAGTATTTAAAAGACAACATTAAATTTCTTATTTTTCTTTACAGCTGTATTTACAAAATGAATCAAAATACTTATTTTCATATTTAAGAATCAGACGAGAAGGAGCAAAACTACGTTTGTGAATAGACTACCTGCTAAAGAGTTCAAAAGAGCTGGATAAAAAGGTACATGATCATCTGTCCCCATTTTAACATCAGTAGCAAACGTGACTAAGAAATTTTGTGACAACCACACACTAGTTTCGGCTTTCCCATAGTTTGTACTGCTTTTGCATGGAGAAAATTCCACCCCTGTACTCCACCCACCCTTCATATTTTACCCCCAACCAACTGAGCTCACATTAAACACAGAACATTAAAGAAATTCAGATGTGTTGTATGCCTCTTTTACATACCACATACAAATACTTGATATACAATGCTTTAGTCAATTCTCTGTTCTTAGTGAAAAAATAAAGAAAAGAAAATATATAAAACAAACTGGAAATGAAGTCATGTGAACCGCCTACTTGTTTTTGTCTCTTCCAAAAACATTGTGCAAGTGAACTTTTTATGCAATATCATCTGAAAAAAATGCTGCATTAAATCGACCATTCCAGATCGATTCTCGGAACAAGTATGGGCGTGGGGTAGCATGTACTGTAGGCCTACGCTTTCCGTAAAATCAACACCTCAACCATGAATGTATCAACCTCATGGACATGATCAACAACATAACAATAAAAATGTCTAAGCACACGAGAGTAAAGACTAATGTATGCTTCACTGCACAACAGTGTCACTCGTCAAAAATAACTGAAATTCAGTATTTTCGACGAGGGACACCGCCACGCGACAAAGCATAAATTAGGCTCGAGAGTTCATCCTCATGTACAAAATACATTGTCACTTCAGTACACATTTGGAAAACCACAAAAAGAGACAATCAGAAACCGTGTATGCATCTTGGAACACCAAGAGGCACTCAGTGTCGTACATTGTGTATTATTGCAAGCATATTCGGACTGACATTTGCTACAGTGTGGAGAGAAAAGGTCAACTTTATCCTCACATGGCAATTCTTTCATGTACATTTTTAATAACACTTAAATGTGGTGCAAAAATGTCTATGCCACTGGTCTGGAGAAAACCACTCTTCCAGGATGGTCTAAATAGGGAATGAATAAGCCATAAAGAGGCTCTGTTTGAGCATGTCTGGGCACCGCTTCCCTGCATCAGGTGAAGTGCTATGCAGACACAAGAGAGGTAAATACTTAAGTTTCTTAAAACCTGACCAACTACAGCCTCAGTGAGTGGTTTTTTACAATCAGAACAAAGGAAACAAACACAATACTGCTGTTTCAGTTTGAACATTATCATTTTTTTCCACAAACCAGAAAAGCAACCTTAAATAACTTGTTTATTAGCAGATACTAGCTTTGCTATAAGTGAGAAGGAAATAAGCATCTTATCCCAAGGCTAGCACACTGATACAGGTACTGGCTGGGTAATTTAACCACTATCATAATCATTATCATTATTATTTATTGAATCCTAATATCAATAATGCACCAATACGCAATGAAATGAATGGACTAATAGGGTGGCCTGGCCTAGGAATCAATACTTTGATCACAAAATTAACTTACCTAGCACCACACGTCAGGGAAACACAAAATAAATGTCGGCACACCCTTTCCCTATCAAACTATTCCTAAAGGAGGGAAGGAAACTAAAGTTATCGTACAATATGGTGTAATTGATAAACAGATAAATATTTGCACTGGGGTAGGCCTTAGTAGCAGTATTTTCCTCTTACCTATACAGACAGAAGTTACCAAGCTACCTTTATACATGTGATCAATAATAACATTAAATATGGTGGATAAACAGCCGAGAATGAGGGAGAGAGAAAGAGTGAGAAAATAAGATATACAGCATACAGGCCGTGTCGTGTTCTTTGTTCACCACCTGGGAACAAAACTGGTCAAATATACAAATGAAACAAAAAAATAAACATCCAGGAAATCAACATAAAACAGAACCAAATATGATAAATAAGAAGTGTATTTACATGCAGATGTTCAAATCCTATAGGCAGAGAAATCAAAAAAGTAATACACCACATATATTATTGCTTGACATTCGATTATGGCTAAAAGTCGCGTTTCGTTTTTTAAACTATATTCTTAAATGTAATTTAATCATAAAACCTTATCAGCTGTGCTTCCGAAAAATGAGTTGTTAAAGATGCAATGAAATTGACTTATAAATCTGGGTAACACAACAAACACTCCAGTACATGTAAAATTTAAGCATGACATAATACAGATCTTCACAATTTATGGTCAAGACACTCGTTTTTACAATTTATAGTCAAGAGTGCACAATTTCTAATGGGTCAGGCTGTGGCCATGCTGGTTAATAGGATGGCTATGGTGTGTTTTCCGCTTATAGTTCATCTATGTTGCTCCACAGTATTCTGAAGACCTATGAATTGTTGAAGGCATTATGTCATGCTCCTAAAAACCTACACCTATTATGGATGGATCATCAAGGTCAGCATTACCAAAGCCTTTTTAAAATAAAATAAAATAAAATAAAAATCCAAAGGAAATCAAGACCTACAGACTCCTCGTTCACGAAAACCCTGTTCATCTGTAATTATTAAAGCCTTGTCTGGGGGTTTGTTTTATTTACACACAGAGTATAAACACACACACACGCACACACGCACGTACGGCGTATGCACGCACGCACGCACACACACACACACTATTGCTTTTTTACACACAGACAACAGAGCAGAGACAGAAGGACCAACACATTTTTGTTTTTTTGTATATACATTGATTGAACAGCACACCAACCATCAATCCCTTACTACATAATGGGTTTATCTCATGTGAGACTACACAGGACATCTCTTCACAAGGACTGTCTAAAGGAGTAGTTTATATTGTAGATAGATACATGTATCCTTGTCTATGATGATCATTTTACTACTATTCTGCCAAGGTCACAACTATACGGCTAGAATTATATACGGTGATGAACACAGAGCGGTGGGGGCTTTATCACTCATGTGAAACTGAAATGATTTGACAAAGCGTCAGAATCGAGAACGTGTAGAACAAGGAAATAGAAAATGACAGTGGCTACTCCTCAGAGACGTGCGATAGTAAGACAAGACTATTGCTAGTCTTATATCGTAGTACACACATTAGAAGCAAATCACCACTTAAGGCTCATTTAAACTTCTTCTGTAGACATGGCCGTGTGTCAGCATAACTTATAGCCTTTCGATTTAAACTAAGACACCAACCAGATTTGCCTTTGCATTAACAGAGGAATCAATTTGATGATAGGACTACAGTTTACAAAATTACATTGCATGCCTGTTTTTATTATTTATTTTGTGACCGTAAAATGAGATATAAAGTAATGAAGCATCCAAAAGAGTAACATAAAATGCCTTTGAAGAGGAAACCTGACTAATAGTTTAAAAACAGCCAGTCTCACTGAATCTCTCTCACTCTCATAATCATGATACTACCAACCGTAAGTGCTGTACTGCATGTTCAGTGTGCCATGCCAAAACTCTTCGGCCTCTTCCCATAATAATCAATTGAGAACTGTTAACAGATCAAAAAGAATTCTTGAAAGAGCCATGCTTCCTCCACAACTGTCCAAGAGGACAGGAAAGACAGCTGCAGCGTCTGTCTATCCATAACCCTGAGCGTTCACATCTCTTCCTCTTCTCTGCTCTCACTGCGGCCTAAGGCCTCTCGTCTCTACCGGGATTGTCTAGCAGTGTTCCAGACTGGGTTTCTTTTGCTGGGAGTCTGAGGTTTACTTGTCATAGAGGGCTTTGTGCATATCCAAATAGGACAGGATAATAACAGAGATTATTACTCAGGTACAGCATATCTACTACGGCCCAACACACACACGACAGATTTAATATTGCATAAGAATATTTGGTTTTTTTTCTAACAAAGAGGGGTTTTCTTTTAAAAGTTGACCCTGATAACACCATTTGAAACCAAATCAAGACTCAAAAAAACGTTTTAGTCTTTTGTGTGTGTGACAGAAATGCTGTATGTTGGATCTATGTTTTGAATAAGTAATGGGATTTGAGTTTTAAAGACAGGGTGTAGTGATTATATGGGGCTGAAAGCCCCTTAAGGAATATCAATAATGGAAACATAATATAAATCTAAGCCTGTTCATGTGGATCATCCCTGAACAAAGATAAAAACAAACAGAAACAAAACAAGATAAACTAATAAGGACCAAGAGTTCAACAACTGTCCACTACAAGACAAAGAAAATCTTCCCTGAGGGGTGACAGCCCAAGGCGTTAGTGCCTTGTGCAAATTGCACGGTAGAGGAATGATAGTGTGCAAACAGAGAAAACAAAGAAACAAATGAACCCAACTGGTGTTTATGTTAAAGTCGGTGACTAGTTTGACTATCATGCTTTGATGAGTTTCTAAAGGGATATCAATGTTTGTTTGCCTTCTTTTTCTTCTTTTTTTCTCCCATTATGATATTCCTAGAAGCCGCTACCAAGATTGCAGGAATGTATTAGCAATCCATTCTACATTTAGACTGGAGAGTACAGTAGAAGCAACGACTACCGTTTGGCACATCCAGGGTTTTTTTTTGTTGTTTTTTGAAAACACTTTTACTACAACACTGACAAGAAAGACACACTTGACGAAACAAAAGCACAACAACAAAGAATTCTGAAAATAGCACTTGTCCTACACCATTTTCATGTCTCCCCTAAAACCATACAAACAAACAAACAGCTAGTCTCTAATTATTGCGGGAATATAGTTTAGTGCTACCTGACATCTTTTTCTCTCCCTCTTTCTCTTTCATGAGTTAATTAACCAAAACATGTTACAAAAATAGAAGCTTTACTACCAGACAAGGCTTTGAATATTCACTTTCCCTTTCCTGTTTCTTTTGTGTCGTGCATCGTGGCATTGCTGGGCTGAGGCTGTGGCGAGGAGGCAGATCAAATCTCTCGCAAATAAGATGGAGAACAGTATTCAAAAGAGGTTCATGAGTGTAACTCTGTGGATCATCTCTAGGTCAATCAACCATTACCCGGCTTGCTGTATCTCAACCTTCCACTAGATGGAACAATTGGATTACGCAAAACAGCTGACCCGTCAGAAGCTATTCATTTGAGGTTGATTGTAATCAGACCTAGGTCAGATTTATAAATACTTTTCATGGTTTATTTATTTCAGTTTTCTTCATTGCAAGATTGATGGGATTTGCCAACCCAGAGAGTGCAAAAGAAAAGGTTTAGACAATCACAGCAAAATATTTCAGAGTCAAGTACAGTACATGTCTCCAACTGGCAACTACCTGAATTGTACTGATGCTCCAAACCCCACCGATGTGGCCCACCTAGCAGGTGGGCACATGCCATTTGTATTAGATGTGTGCATGCATTAGAACAGACCAGAGCTACATCTGGTGATGCTAACAGGTAAGGAGTGTAACCTGCCTTCTCGTCCAGGCCTCAGAGTTGACCCCTGCCCCTGATCAGCCAGTGCCAGCCATCCCTAACAAAAAGCCCTCTCACGCCACACTCTCAGACCAGTTATCATCTGCAGCTCCCAGGACTACCCTCTGTAATCACGCTTCAACTTGTATTTCTTGTGCACATGCAACACATCACTAGGTAAATATACAAGTCTTAAATTAAAGAAAGGTGCAAATAAAAGTGCCTTATCAATTCAACAATTAAGAATGGTCTAACTACTGATATCATACATGTTATTTAAAATAGATTCTATAAACATTACTTTTTTTCTGTATAGTAAGTACTTATGACCGTATACCCTGTAGTACATTAGAAAACAGGTGGAATGAACCCTTTTCGTTGTGTCAGTGCCCTGTGCTTCCTCAGGGCACCCATCCAGAGAAAGGAATTTTAATAGCAGATGGTCTTACATGATTTCACTATGCAACCACGGTGGATGGAGTCTTTGACAGCTAAAATCATTGCGTTTTTGACTAGAATTACCAGAATTCTATGCTTCTTTTGTTTTATCTTATTTTTTAAACGATTGTCCACAGAGAGGTGCCGCATCACCACTGCCGATGGTACCTCCCTTCAAAGTCGCCATGAGTTTTCCGTTTCCAAGCACTGTGTCCAAAAGATACAAGAGAACACAAGAGTACAATGGGCTGAACTTGACCCAGATGTGCACATATACCATCAGTTTGGGGGAGCGGGTATATAAATGGGAGGCAGACGCACAGCAGTGGAATTCTGCAAACACAGGCCTCAAAACATATTGTCTTTGGGGCATGGATGTACTTTCTAACAGAAAGTTAATAAATGTATTTTTGAACTCTAAAGGATGCCACTTAACCACTTAAGCCATATATACTTTGTCATACATCAAATAGCATATATAGCTGATATACACGCTCATAATGCGTCGCATAGCAATGCATTGTGATCTTGTAGATCTGCTATTGTCACTATTTTTGAAAATATGTTTTTTATCGTTTGTTTTTGTTTAGAATTTGACAGAATTTGCCCTAAATAGGGACACAAGGGTTCATGTGGTTAATTGATTATTCAGATAATTCCAGGCCATAGGCTCACATAAACCCAACATATACAGTTAGTATAAATAAATAAATAGCATATATGTTAAAGCAATATGGATTCATATCCATGATGGGATAATGTGCACAGGAAGGTCAAGTTCATCTGAACAGAAATTGTTTCTATGTTTCTCTTGATCGCCAAGTTCTTTTCTTTCTTTTTTTTCAAGACCCACATGCCTTCCAAACAAAGATAACTGAATTCAGTAAAGTAAACCACCATAAAAGCTAATCCCTAAACCCTCCCCTCAAGGTAAATAAACAAAAGAAAACAAAAAAAAACAGAACAGCGTGCCATCCGTCCATCCTGGTTTATGCAGGGCACCGTTAAAGTGTCTCAGGTTCCTCCTCCACACACGCACACACACACCCCCAACCTCACCCCCACTCTTACGGTGGTCACACTGGCACCTGTGGCAGAGCTGCTACCCGTCAACGGGCATGGACTGCTCAAAGTCCGATCCGAACAGCTCCTTGTATAAGGGGGGGAAGTGGGCACGCACAATGTCTGGGTATATTGCTTTGAAAGCCGTAAGCTTCTCTGTATGCCTGCTGCACAGCGCTCTCAGTGTCGACACTTTGCATATCAACTGTGGAGAGAAAGGAGACAGGCTGTTTAGATTCACAGTGAGGCGAGAACTATAGAGCAATGAAAAAAAAACATTCCTCCTTACAGTGAATTCACACTCACACAGGGGGCAAACAGACTGGTAAATATTGAGACAAGCACTTGGCGAGCAGGGAAAAAACTTGACACTTCATCTTAGGAAGCGTGGATGCAATTGATAAATCTCGCCGTGCCTCTGCTCGAAATAGACGTAGCATCATGAAACTTTAAACGTTGAAGTTGGGTCCAATGCCCTTACAACAGTGAATGAACCAACAAGGTTAAATTGTGGCGTGCGTGCGTGCGTGCGTGCGTGCGTGCGTGCGTGCGTGCGTGTGTGCGTGCGTGCGTGCGTGCGCAAATGTGCCGACAAGTATAGTAGAATTTGAGAAATACTACATTTTC
>NC_136810.1:34191395-34198895 GCF_951216825.1 Electrona antarctica
CATCACACATGCACATACAGTACACCACCGGCACAGACTTTTGGAAACACTCACCTAATGACTTGAAGACATCGGGCCCGGCATACTTCCCATCGAAGTAGACAGTGTTGTTCTGCGAGTCGAAGGCACGGCACATTCTGACAAAGACAACTTCCAAAGATCCTAGTAGGAAGAGACAGAAGTGCCATGTTTAAATCTGGTGTGTTATTGTTTGTTGTTGGCTTTCTTTCTTTCTTTTTGTGACGTTCTTTCTGACTGTCTGAAATGTAAGTCACATGTCAGTCGTGGCTGGGAATTGAGAGGGAAAGAAATAGTCCTGACTGTGATTTGTGTTACTATAGTAGAGTAACATCCATTAAGAAAGGAGAAGTGCACCACTGGTGAAAGAACCTATTAGCCAAGTAGATTATAATATAATCGGCAGGGGGCATATTCTCCCATAATGACATGCTCGAGATGCTCGGCTACATTCAGTAACGACAGCACTTATTCAACCTTTATTTAGTCAGGTGCAAAGAAATTATATCTCCTGCTATTTGTACCACTCTGTGGGAGTGGATAAGAGGATAAAGGAGAACCATTACTCCCTCTGAGGGAGATGGCACTGTTATAAAATGTCACGTCTGACAAGAGATCTCTTCCTCTATTTTATTATTCATATTGGCAGTGTTAATGTACTGTAAATAATACCCAGGGAAAGACCCAAGGGATGTGTTTGTTTGTTGGTGTGTGTGCCATGTGTACATACTGTAGATATGTGCGTGCGTGCGTGCGTGCGTGCATGCGTACGTGCGTGCGTGCGTACGTGTGTGCGTACGTGCGCGCGTGCGTGTGCCTGTTTATATTCATCCACTCGTATGAGCATGTATGCATATGCACATTATACTGTACCTACAGTACAGTATAATGTGTCCTACTATGTGAGTGTTGCAACGTGCAGCGATTACAGTGAGCAGACATCATCTGGGACTGGGAGGAGGGAGGGAGAGAGAGAGAGACATCACAACGTTTACTATCTCAGCTAAGGAACATGAGCCTAATCTAATCCTGTGTCCCTCCCTGCTATGTTTTGTAATGAATAGAAGAAAAAGTGAGGAAGAGAGAGCAATGGAGATGGAGAGAGAGAGAGAGAGAGAGAGAGAGGAAACGGGCAGGGTGGAGTCTCCCCTTTTGTGTGTGAAGAAGGCAGCTTTGTGCAGTCAGGTCAGCTACGCCCTTGTGACAATGCCAGAGGGGGGCTGTGGGTGTGTGTGTGTGTGTGTGGGTTGGGTGGGTGAGTTTTGGCGTGTGACGGCAGCGGGGGCCCCCGTGTTGACAGGCTGTCATACCTGCTTTCAGCAGCACTATCTGATCGTTCTGACAGAGCTCCATGAAGCCGTCGATGCGCTTGGCGAACTCCACCACATACTGAATGGCCTCCGTTATTTTGATAGCACACAGCTGCCACATGACTTCCCGGGGCTATAAGAAGGACAGAAAGGACTGAGTTATCTACCATAAGAAAGAAACGCAGAGAGGAAAATACATCTGATTATACTGTACCGTGACCGGGTGCCAACCGTGGCAGCGGAGGACACTGGTGTGAGAGGTTGGGGTCTACTCTGGGCTATTGTACCTTGTTCTGGTAGCTCTCCATCTCCTCCTGCAGGAAAGCCTGCCAGGTCATCTGCTGCAGCTCCTCCCTCAGGTACTGACACGTCTCCATGTGGGACTTGGAGATGTTCTGGGCCAGGTGCTCTGGAATACAGTACAGTACATGTGGAAAACACGCACGCACGCACACACACACACACAGACGTAGATGAAGCGCGAGCCAGGAGGACAAGGCGATTTAGGCCGTTTTCACACCTGTTTATTTGCTGTATTCCGATTCAGGGACAAATATAAGATACAATAATGTTGCACTTTCCCTTGGATGAAGTTCACACAGCAGCATTTAACCACAGATCAAACCTGTGAACAAACGGCATTCACAAGTTATCTAATTAGTCTGAATTTTCCAGATGTTTTTAAAGCTTTTTAATTAATTAGGAAAAAGGTTTGGTTTATGATGTGTTTTGGTTCTGAATAGAATTCCTATTTGTTTATCATCGCGGTCATTATTTGGGCAATCTTTCAAGCAAAGGCTTGTGGGGAGAATGCTGAATTTGAACAAACATCTATCCAATATCTACAAAACAATGTGCTGCTTCACATTATGCAAAGAACACATGCTGCCTTCTGATGCTGGACAGAAGAAGGGACATACAACCACATGCAAAACCTTTTTTCTGTTAAACCAGCCAATTTCTCACCTAGAGCAAACCACACCAGGGTGCAAAGACAGTCACTACTAGACCACCTTCTCAAAAGCATTTTGGTACAATTGTTTTGTTCTGCAACCAAGGTTTATTGTTGTTTTCAAATGCACATGCCCAAACGAACTATACCAAGGGGATAAATGCACTACTAGAGTTCCATTCTGCCAGATTAAATGAGGCAGGTGTGAAAACGCCTGGATTCACTGGGCTTTGCAACAAGGAAAAGATAAGATATTTATTTTTTCAGGGGGAAAGGGCTTGTTGACATTTCCTTTTACTGCCTCCAGGAGGCTCACAGCTTAAGGTTCTAAGGATCTAGTTATGACACAAAATGCAATGAGCAGAGGAGGGAGGGGGCAGTGGGGGTGGGCTTACTCACTGAAACAAAGGTCACATTTTCTCTGAGAAGAAATATTTGAGCATAAGAATTTTAAATGGTTTTGAAAACACATCTGTTAAAAAGGAGTTCCTGGGCACGGGGGAGCCTAAAAAAATGATTTCCCCAGACGCCTGCCCTGCTGGTTCCTGATTGGCCCTAATTAATGGAAACTAATTACAAAAAAAGAGGCTCTTTTAATGAGTGTCGGAGATGAGTCTCCAACCTCCTGCTATTTTAAGCAACCTTTGTGTAGTTTGCCCCACGGTTGAGTTACCCCCCCATAGCCTCCTCTCCTACTGTTTTGCACTCCTTCATCTATAATCCCCCTCCCGTGCTCCTCACCTAGTTCAGCCATGGACACGGTGGGGGAGGTCTCTCCGTTGGTAAAGGAGCAGTAGGGGAAGAAGCCAGAGCCGGGGGCAAAGTCGCAGATGGGCTCCGGTTTGATGCCGTTGATGTCCAGGCCCGACTGGTCAGGGGACGGCTGGATGTCCAGGTAGAAGCTGCTGACCGCCGAGTCGGGCTTGCCGCCGTCAGGGGTGTGGCCATCCATGTAGCCGCTGAGGTCGTCGTGGAGCTCCGTGAGGCCGTTGGCGGAGAGGCCGTACGTGGGCGTGAGTGGCTCGGCCTCGCCCGGCTGCTGCTGGTGTTCGCGCTGCAGCTGCTGCGCAAGCCGGTGCTTCTGCACCTCGGCGTACAGGCTGTCGCGCTGCTTCTTCGACATGCGGCCGAACTTCACCGCTGGAGAAAAGAACACAGGTAGAGACATTGTGTGAGACGCCGCCGTGAAAGCTGCCGTGATATCTTTTGGTTTTGGTTTTGGATCAGAACAATAATTCAAGTTATGTTGTGCGTATCTTTAAGTGTTGTGGGAGTCTTGGTCCATGTGGATGTGTGACTATTAATCAACACTGGACAAGCACCAATGAAATATCGATCCATTCTTCTTGCGGCCCAAACCAATGAGCACTTATTCATGATAATTGACAATTAAACACTCCAAAACGCGACGTGATCGCATGTTTTAAGATTTGGGCATTCTAAATCTTTCATTATGTGGTTTATGTAATTACATTGTCTAACATCTAATGTTGAGTCAAATGTAACACAATTCCACAACCCAACTTTGGGTCCTGACCCACAGTTTGTACACTACTGGCTCACACAATGACAGACTGTCGCACAAATTCCAGGTGTGGTGGTAATACATCCAGATGTATAAAGTCTGACTACACTAAAGATGACTACATTAACCACTTTCAACTTGGCACGTCATTATAGGAAAACTAATTCCAGACACCACAAGGTTTTCAATAATAAAAAAAAGAAAAAAGAAAAAAACGCATTTCATCGTATGATGAAATATATAGGACTTAAGGGGTTAAACGACTCAATGCTTATAGTGGTTAACTCCGACGGGCTGGGCTGCTGCCCTGGGCTTTACGGGACCCAGACTAAACAGTGGTGGTGGAGCCCATTCCCTCAGCCAAAGTTCTGGGGCCCTGGCAGTGTGTCAGCTGGCCACTGTGCGCACGTACATGTGTGCGCGTGTGTGAGTGTGTGCCGAGTGAGTGGAGCGGAGCAGAGGAGAGTGCAGGCAGATGGGCTCTGGTGTGTTGAATGAAGGCAGGAGTCACCTTGGCCTGTCCTGATAGTGTGTGTACTGTGTGTGTGTGTGTGTGTGTGTGTGTGTGTGTGTGTGTGTGTGTGTGTGTGTGTGTGTGTGTGTGTGTGTGTGTGTGTGTGTGTGCGTGTGCGTGTGCATGTGCGAGTGTGTGCGCGTGTGTGTGTGTATGTGTATGTGTGCGAACGTGCACGAGACTGTCAGCATGTGCGAAAGTGTGCCTGAGTGGCATGTGCTGTGTATACACTATACTACATGCACAAGTGCTAATGTGCTCTTGCGCTTTTACACATGCTTGACAGTGCATGCATGCGTGTGTGTTAATTGAGCACAGTAATAAGAGCGTGCCGCTGCACGTGCATGGCTGCACTTACTTGTGCATTCTTGTATGTGATGATTTGTATGTCTGTTGGGGGAAGGAGTAATAAAAAAGGATGTGCTGTGGCACACTCCAGACTCCCATCAGATTCCTGCCCTGCTCTAAGAAGATGCAGTGCTCGGCGTGCCTAGTCTGGGTCGGTCTAGTCGCACACACCCCAGCAGGAGGCTTCCAGCACACACACGCACGCACGCACGCACGCACGCACGCACGCACGCACGCACGCACGCACGCACGCACGCACGCACGCACACACCCACCTGTGCGCTCCCATTACTGTGTCTCAGCTGCACTGCCACTAATGACACTTCTAACAACCTCCTAGTTCATCAAACCCACTTTCTGCCACAGCAGCCAATTAGGCCCATGGACAATGCACTCACCTGCTACTGCTGAAAAGTGTGCACAGTAGAGTAAAGCCCTGGAATGGGTCGACGGTACAACTTTTTGTGGGGAATATCGTATGCGTCTGTTGTTCCCTGGGAGATTAAGGGTTCTTACTGATACTGCTGAACGATTCCCTACAGTATAAACGTGCTCCACTGCATGCTGTGTTTGAGGTGTATTTATATATTATCCACCGTACGTGGAGATGGGTTTTGTGCTCATTATGTGTGTTTATTTGTATTATTGTGTTGCTGTTTGTCCCTTCTGCTCAAAACAGAGCTAGGAAACAGACTAATAACCAGTAAGACACCTGAGGGTGAGAAGCGTGCACGCATCCACCTGGGTGACGGAAGACTGCTGGGCGAGCGCTGGCGCTTTGGCATGGGGGGGGTCAGATCAACATATGGAATGAATTTTGTATTGGCCATATATGGAGCGTGTCTTGAGTGTACAGGGTTTGATGAGGTCAGATCAACATATGGAATGTCAGAACAGGTCAGCTCCATATATGGAGATCTAAGGGTGGCAGCGGGGGCAGTGTCTTGAGTGTACAGGGTTTGATGAGGGCCCAGGTAGGGCCGGGCCTTCATTTGCGGGCCTCTTGAGAACTGTAGTTTTCGCCGGCTACCGGGTTTGAGGAATAATAATAATAATAATAATAATAATAGTAATAATAATAATAATAATAATAATAAATGGGACCATGTAGCACAGAAATCACTAGCTACTGAGTGGTCATTTTGAGTTACGAGATCTTACAAAGCAGGCTGGTAGGACATTGCAGTGGGGATACTATTATAGAGGGTATGCGCATGCATACCCTCGCTCCTATGCGACCAAAATGTGGAACGCCCTACCAACAGTCATTAAGATATGCGAATGCCTTGACTCCTTCAAAACCGCTCTCAAAGGGCACCTACAGACGGCTGCAATTCGAAACTGGCCCCCGTAAAAATCTGATCTGCAAATCTAATTCTGCAAACTGTTAATAAATATTTCAATCAATAAAGTGAGTGGCAACTCGAGTGGCAAAGTGAGTAGCAAAGTGAATTTAACATTGTTTAACATAATTTAATCTTAATGCAATCAGATAGGACTTTTCTGTTTGGACGGCCAGAAAGTAGTTTCTCAGTATAGGCATTCCCGCATAACTTCCGGGTATGATGATGATGTCACGCGCATACCCTCTATTAACTTCTATCAAATATCAATATGGCCTCTTCTACGCAGGGCTTACCATCTCGCGACATGCCCACTGCCAGGCACTTCTACGCAGGGCTTACCATCTCGCGACATGCCCACTGCCAGGCACTTCTACGCAGGGCTTACCATCTCGCGACATGCCCACTGCCAGGCACTTCTACGCAGGGCTTACCATCTCGCGACATGCCCACTGCCAGGCACTTCTACGCAGGGCTTACCATCTCGCGACATGCCCACTGCCAGGCACTTCTACGCAGGGCTTACCATCTCGCGACATGCCCACTGCCAGGCACTTCTACGCAGGGCTTACCATCTCGCGACATGCCCACTGCCAGGCACTTCTGCAGTCGGCAGTGCTGGCAGCGGTTGCGGCTGGTGCGGTCGATCAGGCAGTTCTTCTGCCGGGGACAGGAGTACGCTGCATTGCTCTGCTGACTCCTCCTGAAGAAGCCCTGCATGTGAGAAGAGAGAAAAACTGTGTCATGGAAATATCTTGGGATCCAAGTGAAACCTTTTTTTTGTTTCTGTCTTTGTTTCTTTCCTTATTTCTGCCACCGGAAGTTAACCATTTAAGCCTGGTTTTATACTTTTGCTATACTTTGCTATTTTTTTATACTTTTTGAACTTTAACCTATAGTCAAAGGGGCACTGATTGGGCTGAAACCATGCAAGCAAGATCCAATATTTGGAGTAATAGCCTACATCATAGACATGTCATACACGACTGATGCCACAGATGACCAACATCACAGATTGGCCACATGAAGTACATCCACATTGGAGCTACAGTACTTGACTGTTGTTCCCACGTGGATCCCAAGATCCATATGAGTTGATTTGTTTTTAAATTGTCACCTATAATGACATGGCCAAATGAGGCTGCCCGGTTGAAAAGTGGTTAATAATGAGCACAGTTTTACAGGCTGTGATGTCGTGATGTTAGACGTTTAAAGAGTGCAGTACTGTAATAGTGCAATTAATGTGGGGATGCTGTACTGTACTTCGGCAGCGCTGCGTGACACAAGGGTGGTGTGTTTGGGTAGAACCGATAACTGGGAACAGTGTTTTCCCTCTTTCTCCTTCAGAGGGGTTATTAGTGTTGATTAACGCGGCGCTGGCACGTGCGCCGCTAAAGGATGGCACATGCACACCGACTGGATTCCTCATCCTTTGACTTAATGAATTGATTCCCGCACATCATTAACATGCCCCACTCTACTGCGCCATA
>NC_136810.1:34203895-34208895 GCF_951216825.1 Electrona antarctica
AGGCCTTGTGATTCACCAGCCATAGAGGACAAAGGTGCAGGAGGGGACAGGCCTCATCCATCGTTGGCCTCCCGCTCCAGGAGCAGACCACAGGGCAATACAACGCAACACAACACAACGGAACACACAGGCATCAGAGACACCCAACTCCCAGTCTGTCCCATGCAGCGCCGTGAGCTTTATCACTGTACACCTCCCCCCCCCCCCCCCCCCCCCCCCCCCCTCCGAACTCTCTCTCTCTCCTCCTCCCTCCCACCGGAGAGCTCTATCTTACAGCCCTTCTACACATCTCTGGCTCTCTCAGCGTCCATACAGTACCCCCTCGTCGAAGACTCGCAACCCCACACTGATCTAAATGGAGGAACGACGACCACCGCAGGACGTTTTCCCAAACATATATAACAACAATACGGATGTGCAGTTTGAGAGTGGGGCAACTGTCGCAATACAAGTCTATTCCCAATTAAGGAAATATAAGAGTTTCTATCCCCCCTTACCCTCTAAGATGCTGCTGAGATACAATAAAAAGAATATCATAAAAGACGGTAACATCCCCTAACAGTGGTGCTACACTACATAGACGATGTCAAAGCGTTACATCAGCCCTGCCGCTTCCCTCTAGCCAGGCCTAAGTGACTACTCCGGGGTTTGTCTCATCCGAGTCTAGGAGCTCTACATAACCCTGGTACACCTTCAGAAACCAACCCCATTTGAATCAATTTGATCTCATCAAAAGTGCCTTTCGATGTGCAGTTCAATCCAACAGGAGCCCTGCATGGCTATTTTCATCAGCTAACGGGAAGTCTGTGTTGTGTCATGTGGATAATGTCTCCTTCTCTGAGGCGTGCCCAGGGGAGGCCCTCAACACAGAGAGCCTCTAATCCACTAACCCCAGAGCCTGCAGTTCATCCATTCAGGAATCTGTGCCCACTCCCCTAGCACTTCTGGAGTCAACTAGATCGCCCCATGTTTACACCGAATTAGCCTACATTTCGGTCAAATGAACAAAGGGGGCAGGTAGAACATGCGTGATCAATGCACCCCTGAACAACACCTCCAGTGATTAGAGATCCTCGCACACAATGGAGGGCAGTGCACCTTGTCGGCCCAGATTAGAATACAATACAGACAGGAGGCGAGTCTGGACAGTCATACTGAGAGAGTTCATTTATAATTAATCATTTCCTCATTGTGCTCAGTGAGTCGCTTGTTTGCTTAGGTTCTGTCTCCCTATGAGCTCCACTATTGTGGACAATACACTCTATTGTTTGTTTTTTGTGCCTTCCCTGCATGCATGCGCATTAACGGTGCAGTGTGTTTCAACTCCTTTAACATTTTCAGCCTCATTACTTACATAATTTGTTCTGACGTGCACTCACAGCAACTGAAGCGTGCCATGATTATGACGAGCTGCGGCTTAGGTGGACTAAAAGCCTGCAGTGACAGGCTCTGGCCGTTGGGTGGCAGTGCAAGGCCATGACTATGCATGCCTCCGCCACTGAGCCAAGCTTCCACCCACCCTCACCAACCCACGGGCTCTTGGCTCTAAGCTCTAGCCTACGATCGCTCCGGGCTTAGGCTGCTGCAAGCCTTCCCCACCCCCACAGCATTGCTGTGAGATGCCTTCATCTCCCCCGAAGAAGCAGGGCTGGCTGGGCACTCGCTCAGGCCTGACAGAGGCTGTGCCACATCAGGTGAAAGCAGTGTGAGAGGAGACGCGGGGGTGCCAGGCCAGGCCGGGCATACATACACACAAACACACATGCACTCACGCACGCACGCACGCACGCACGCACGCACGCACGCACGCACGCACGCACGCACGCACGCACGCACGCACGCACGCACGCACGCACGCACGCACGCACGCACGCACGCACGCACACACACACACACACACGTCTCACAAAGCCCTATCTGCAGCAGGAGGGCCCCTGGATGCACACAACCTCACCAGCTAACACCCTCTCACTCCAATGGTACACAGGCCCCTGGATGGATGCTCAGTGCACTCAACAGTAAAAAGGGTTTGTCTCTAGCCCAGCTGAGGCAGTCTTTGTAGTCTGTTGTGTGTGAAAAAAGACCCTTGTCTGGATCTATAGTTATATTCCACAGTGGAATAAGCCGCTTTCAGACAGAGGTGGAGAGCTGGGGTCAGGGAGAACAAATAGTGAGTAATGACTGAATGAAGATCAAATACACCATGAAGTCACCTACGCCATCCGTCTAAGTCAATATTTGCAGAACTGCTATGAGTGTGCAAGCTGTCCTCTTGAGTGACTGGTCCCGGGGGGGCCATAAGCTGCACTTCAGACATTGAAAGTGATTTAAACTGAATTCACACAGGGGACGCTGTCCAACAAAAAGGCCTATGCACCTATAAGCACTGCCTGATGTGGGAGTCGATATCTATTGACATGAGCTGTGGTGTTAACTGCCTCTTGGTGTGAAACAGGCAGGCTGCTGGCTCGGCTGAGCTTGACCAGCAAGCATGCCGCTGATCCCATTCACTGCGCCTGCCTGCCTCTCTGCCTGTCTGCCAGCCAACCCTGCCTGCTCTGTTTATGACATCAAAGCCAGGCACAGTTAGACGGGCAGCCATGCTAAAGCCCATCTCAGCAGCCTGCCCACTCCTCACAGCACTTCGAGATGGCCTCCGCCGCCCAGGCCACTTCAAAGAGACCTGCTGAGACACCAAGATAATGTGCGGGCTGGGGCCACACTGCGGCACGATTAACACCACATCGTGCACTGCCACTGAGAGCCCGACGGCGACACCATGTGGCCGATATTCCAGAAGCACAGCGCTGAAACCTGGCGTGTGTTTCTTGGGCAATGAGCAAAGGCAATGGGAAGATCACACAATGCCCACTAATGTCAGCACTGGTCTGTGGGCACGGCTTGTGTTCTGTGTCTGTTAGTGGCTGAGTGGTTCAAGGACACTGATTCACCACCCCAGCGTCCCCTTTGAGGGGATGACGTGTCACTCAGACAATAAGGGGGAGGGGGGTGCAAGGTCTCTGCATGTACAGTAACAGTAGCACCGTGACCACATGTCCTTCAATGTGTTCTTCACAGCCCTGAGATCAACCCCTCACACACTAGTAAAAAAGAATAAAAATAAAACACCTCACCTCACCGCACACTATCAAAGAGGGAGGCAAATTGACAGTCAAAATGTGAACGCTCACAAAACATTTTGCCATGCGCGCGCTAACAGCTTATACCGGGGCCCTGTCATAGCTTATTGCATTATAAGCAACACTCCAGACAGCCACCACTGTCACAGTGAGAACACCCCCCCCCCCCCCCCCCCCCCACACACACACACACACAGTATGCCTTTGCAAATGCACTACAGCTTCATTTTTAAACCATTCACATGGAGAGAAAGACTAGACAGAGATATATTGGATGTGAAATATTTTACCTTAAACCTATACAGTATACTGAAGTTGACTGGCCAGGGCTCAATACAGGCTGCTCCTTTTCCCCTCTACAGTCTACACCGAATCTCGTCGTTGAAAGTAGCCGATCTACAAGCTCACAAAACATCAAAACACATAGTGTTGTGAACTTGTAGATCTACTATTTTTGCTGAATGTTCGCCTCCAGAATATAGGGACGTAAGTTTCATGTGGTTAAATGATGCAATGACAATGGTATATACATTTGAGAAGAGTTATTATTTTTCTGCATCATAATAATTAATAAATGTACCGTTTTGCAATGAAATTGTTAAGTGAGTCCATGATACGATGGACACATTGCATTCAAACAAACAACAGCAAAGCGAGACCGCGTCAAACGTGCATGCAAGCTGGTGCGAGCATGGAAAATCACTGGTTGAAATCGCCTGGTTGTCCCCACTGAACCTTTGGTCTACTGACAGAACGTGGAAGGATTAAGATTATCCCTTACATTACAGGCCCATGCCCAGGCATTGTCGTAATGCCTAGCCCTAGAGCTTAACCCATTACTGCGTCGTTGGACCATTAGATCACTTTCTCATGATTGATCAGACACCAAATATATGTACACAATAAACAAGGTTGGGGCATTTGGAGGCTTTAATATATGCACTAGCAGACTGGTTCATATAAAATATATTCCAGCATGTTCTGTAATCCTGCTGAAAGTATGTATTTATGAAAAATGGAGAGAAATAAACCCCAAAACAAATGAAAAGCTTCAGTGGTGGAGAGACTTCCTGTCATTCTATGAGAATAACATATTTTTACAAAGCTTTTACATTGAAGAGAGATATGGGCGATTGTTTTTCTTCAATGTTTGCTCATACATGCATAAGCCTACTATGTGTGTGTGTGTGTGTGTGTGTGTGTGTGTGTGTGTGTGTGTGTGTGTGTGTGTGTGTGTGTGTGTGTGTGTGTGTGTGTGTGTGTGTGTGTGTGTGTGTGTGTGTGTGTGTGTGTTTGGGCTGGTGGGTGAGGGGAATGAGTGGCGTGAGTGTTGTGTTGACAGCTGTCAATGACCAAGTGATGCAGGCCAATGGGCTCATGTTGGAGATTATGTAAGCAATTGGTCAGCGTGCAGCATTATGGGCAGATTAACAACGCTTCTCTCATCTAGCAAACATGGACAACTTTCAGTTCAGATTCTCCCCCAGACAAATGCTGAAAAACATCACACCCATGCTGCACAAGACAAAACACATCTTTTGCACTCTAAACAGAATATGCACACACGGTCGACATGCAAAGGCAAGGGCCAGTAAACTAGTTGGCAAGCGAAGTCCCTCTGTCATGATTTGCAGCAATTTATACTGCTACATTAATTTCCCCCCTTTTGGCAGTGGAGATCAGCTGTCGTTTGATAAACAGAGCCTTCTCTAAACAGATACCCATGGCAGCCAGACTGAGCTGTATAGCGACAGCCTAACAAGAGCTGGAATCAGAATCCCGCCTCTTTTCATCTGCCAGGACCCTGTTGTCATGCAGAGTCGCACAACTGTATACTTTCTCATTCCCATTTATATACCA